>NC_045649.1:17832500-18085000 GCF_009829145.1 Chiroxiphia lanceolata
GCTGCACAAGGCAACGTTCTTTGTATGGAGCTTTCAAAACCACGACAAGTTATTTGTGGTAACTCTTTTATATTTCATTCCTATGATAACATTCAGCACACTGAGCCACTCACTGCACATTTGTCCTTTTGAGGCTGGTACTACTGAGTCTGTTACGAGCACTCGGATCCTACACAGATTGGACAAGCCAGAGATTACTCTTGTCAATATTTGGCTTTTACTAACAGAGTCACCATTACACCTGCACTTAGATATTTGGTACTGAACTACACAAAAGAGAGCCCAAACCACAGTAAACTTTGATCTGCTGGAAGGGTCAGCTATGATGGCTTTTATGGCATGTGGAAACTGCACAGTTCCCAGGTGTCTGGGAAGAGTTTCACTGAGAAAGTATCCCTTACCTGCCTGAATTCATTTGAACATGCAGTTTTCATGTGGCAGATCTTTTGAACTCCAGTAACAGCAGGGAGTATTTTCATTAGTTGTGTTAATTCACCATAAGTCAACAAAGTTTAAATCTGTTAACTCAGCATTCTGGTGTGTGTGCTGCTGGTCAGGCAAACTGTGCTTTCTGCATCAGCTCATAGTTGCTATAATGTGGATAGAGACTTGAAATGGTAATCAGAGGGATGGAGTAGCTCAGCTGTGAGGAAAGGCTCAGAGAACTGGGATTGTGATCATTCAACCTGGAGAAGAGAAGTTTTGGGGTGACCTAACTGTGGCCCTGCAGTGCCTGAAGGGAGCCTGCAAGGAACATGGACAGAGACTATTGAGAGGGGCCTGGAGGGACAGGACAAGGGGGAATGGCTTCACACTGACAGAGAGTAGGGTTAGATGGAATATTAGGAAGAAATCCTGCCCTGTGAGGGTGGGGAGGCCCTGGCACAGGTTGCCCAGAGAAGCTGTGGCTGCCCCTGGATCCCTGGAAGTGTCCAAGGCCAGGTTGGACGGGGCTTGGAGCAACCTGGGCTAGTGGAAGGTGTCCCTGCCCAGGTGGAACTGGATGAGCTTTAAGGTCCTTTCAGATCAAACTGTTCTATGATTCTATGAAATGTGTCTTTTAAGAATAAATTGATGCACTACTTATCACTTCACCATCTAAATTAGAATTACTGTTTCTGCAGTGGTGGGGAAAGCCCAGGTTAGACTGTCAGAGCTGGCTGACAAATGCAATTCCCTTCAAGACAGCAGAGTATACTGAGAGTTTCTCAGAGTTTACTGCATGGCTTGCACATCCATGGAGTAAAACCTCCTATTGAGTCAAAAGCTGAGATATACCACAGAGATAAGCATATATCTAAATGCAGTGAGTGAAATGTTATTGATTTTCATAGCCAGTCAGAACATGTTCCACAAAAATCACTGCCCTTTCACTGGTTTTGACCAGCTCTGTTGACTCCATTTACAAGGGTGTCTTTGCATTTAAAAAAAGTGTTTAGTGGGGATACAAGAAGGAATCCATCAGGAAACAGCATACATTAAAACTGCTGCAATGAAGAAAACTTAATGGCACCGGCTATGCTGAAACTGCCTTTCTAGTTTGTTTGCTGCAGTCTTAAAATATATATTGAAAACTTAAAACTGCCCTTCCCCACCAACTCCACAGTGAATCTATTTTCTTTTTGTAACTAGACTTGCTTGGATAATTCTTACAAGCATTTTTAACCTTTTTGCTACTGAGGCTTCTGCCCGTACCTTAGGTATAGAATTCTCAATTATCCAGAAACTTAAGAATTTCTACCGGTTTGAACTCATCTCATGTGATCTACTTCTTGCTTTTTCAATAGCAGGATACTAATTAGCACTTAACATTTACTTAATACATTCTACTACAGCAAAATGAATTAGGATCTTTATTAACCTGAACTGAGAAAGTATGATATTGTCTATTCAATGACTGGGTATATTCACTGCATTTGTATTGTGTTGGTTTTCTTAGGATTCTACTGTATTTTCCTCATGCTGGGATAATGAGTCTACTAAATTGCTATCTGCAATAAATTTCTTGTGAAATGGTTCAGTTTCCTTTTTCCACTCTTTCATTTTCTGCTTTGAATAGAGAACCCTATAGTGAGATAGAGATTGTAAAGAAAAAACAATTCACAGAAGAAAAATCACTAGGGAGTTTGGAAGAGGATAAAACCAAAAGGTTCAAGGATTACAAATGCACCAGCTGGTCATTTCAGTTGTATTCACATCAAGTCTTATTCTGAAATACATGTGATAAGTTTGTTAATAATGTCATTAGCTTTCATATAATTTTTTTGCCTCTCTCCCTGTCTGAATCTGACTGCTCTGCCCAACTGGTGCCTTTTGTCAGGGGCACATCACCCTTTTCACAATGACCCAATTCTTCCCTGTCAAGACTCTCCCACTCTCTTGTTTACCCACCAGCCATTTCTTTTCTATTTTGGGAAGAAACCACTACACCTCCTGGCTTCTTTTATTCTCACCCTTCAAAGTAGTACTATTTTCTTGAATCTTTGGCAGTAACTCTTCCCCAGAGTCACAAAACAAATCAATGTGAGTTTTACTTTGGCAACTTGAGATTTTTTTTTTACCCTCTCAGTATAATCTCAATGACTACAAGGTATAGTGCCTAACTCCTTCAGAGGGAGAAATAAGCCTTTCAAAGCATTCTCTTCCACACTTGGGTCATGGTAAGATCAGCAAGACAGTCGGTGGTGGCACAGACTGACTGGTAGAACATCTCTGCAGCTGACTAAGTGCGAAGACCTGATGTCTATTTAAAAGGCTGACATTAAATAAAACAACGTTCTGACAAAGACCAAACAAAAGAATAAGCTCCAAGAGTTTCTCCTGTTAACCCACAAGAACCAATTCTTTTACCAAATGTCACAGAATCTATGGATTTACAGCCAATTGTTTCGTGTAGTCCTTTTTTCTTTCAAACTAAGTTCCATTCAAGTCAACTTTGTAGCTGCAACATTGCCTTAAGTGCAAAGAGATACAGAAAAGTGGCTTTTTATAAAGGTGTTCCCCATACATATACACTGCTTTTTCCTTTTCTTTATTTGAACAGCAAACTATTGAGTCCAGCTGAACTACTGATCATACTGACAGTTACCTTCATGAGAAAAATGCCCCCAAATGAGTGTTTGAGCCAGTGTTTGGGCTCTCAGACATGTCATAGCTGAAGAGCAATAGCTGAGTAAAGAACGTCACAAAGAACTGTTTGGTCTTAATGTATTTTGGTGCTTCTCATTGCTGCAAGAAATAAACTGATATGATTTCCCCTGCACAAGGTGAGGATGTCTATGTACTTATCCTTGAAATCATCACCTCACCTCTCTTCTTTATGGAACTGATCTATCCCAAGCTTCATCTGTGGAGGCTGGCTACCATCAATCTCCTTTTCCAGACATGTTCACACACATCTCTCACTTTGAAGTAGAATACTTAGCTTCTAGAACACAAAGGATCCAAGTATTGTCATCATACCTTTGTCAGACAAGTAATGTCTCAAACATCAACAGCACAGCTGCATTAATTGATGCCCAAATTTGGCTCTTTTTGTCTTTGAGGGCGTTTAAAAAAAGGTAAATAAATATGTAGAAGGTTCATGCTCTAAATTTAGCTGGCTCACAAAAGCAGTGACTGCAACTTACTTTGACTTGCCACCCTTACCTCAGATGGCTCAGTCACATCTCCCTTTCCACTTTTAGTTTAATCCTTTACTTTTTATCCCACACCTGAACTGCTGTGGTTTTGAAGCAGATGCAGGACATATCCAATGATTGTATTGGCAGCACAGTACAACAGTGGATTCTGCCCCTGGGATGGGGCAAACCCGGTTGGATGGACCGACTGGGAATGAGAGGCTGGAGAGCAGAGCTGGGAAAGGGCCCTGGGGGTCCTGGTGGTGCCAGTTGTCCCTGAGTCAGCAGTGCCCTGGCAGCCAGGAGGGACATCCCTGTCCTGGGGCATCAGGGAGGGGATTGTCCCGCTCTGCTCTGCCCTGGGGAAGCCTCAGCTTAACATTGGGGCAGTTTGGGGGGACACAATGTAGGGAAGGGATTGAGCCATTGGAGAGTGTCCAAAGGAGGGACATGGAGATGGGGAAGGGCCTGGATGGGCCATAAGAGGAGCAGCTGAGGGCACTTGGCTTGTTCAGCTGGAAGAGAGGGGACTGAGGGCAGAGCTCACTGGGGTCTGCACCTTCCTCACAAGGGGCAGAGGAGGGGCAGTTCCATCTCTGCTCTCTGTGACCAGGGACAGCAGCCAGGGAATGGCTGAAGCTGTGTCAGGGCAGGCTCAGGTTGGATCTCAGGCAAAGGTTCTTCCCCCAGAGGCTGGTTGGGCACTGCCCAGGCTCCCCAGGGCAGTGGGCACAGCCCCAAGGCTGCCAGAGCTCCAGGAGGGTTTGGACAATGCTCTGAGGGACAGGGTGGGATTGTTTGGGTGTCTGTGCTGGGCCAGGAGTTGGACTGGATGGACCTGTGGGTCCCTTCCAGCTCAGGATATTCTATAATTCTATGAACAAAACCTCAGAACTCCAACACAGATGCTTTTCCTCAGAATGATTTATATTGTGTGGGAAGGTTAAACAACTAGTCAAACAGCACTTGTGCAATGTTTCCTTTTAACTTGTTTCTCATGTACTTTACTTTTCTTTTTGCCATTAGAAAAGCTCAAAAAGTTTAGCAAACATACACCAGTTACAAAATTAGGCATAAATCTTGGAGCCACTGGACCCTCAATAGTACTCTGAAGGCTTTTGTTCCTTCGTCTGCTTAAGTGAGACATATGTCAATATCAGCGTTGCTATCCCTAAAAATATACTGCTCCATTACCTTCCTGATGAAGGAAGAAGAAAACACATGCCTTTCTTTCAGCAACAGGTGAGTTTCTAGGTTGTTTTAGAATGCTGTTTCTTTACTTGTAGACATAATTAACTATTTTTCCCCTGTAGTTAATGACAGCTCTTTAGATGTCATTAAATATATTCAAAAAGTACTGTTGTTGTACAGAACAAGTTATCCCAACATCATGAATTCAACTGCTGGTTTTGGTTTTCTTTCCAGAAAGTTCAGCTCATAAAAAATGTTAAGCCTAAAGTGTTAGACTTAAATACAAAATAATCTGTAATAAAAGGCAGAAAATACTGATCCCTAATCAACTTTCTCACCCAATTACCTTTTTGTAAAGATAGTGATCTATAACAACTTGTTTGGTGATGTTTAGTTTAGTAAAAATGCCCACTCTCTAAGCTAATAAATGCTGTTTTCAAGAGTTTTACCCTTAAGAAACGAAACACAAATCTAGTGGAATACCCAGTATCAGGTTATGTTGCTTTGCCAGTAGAATTTTTGATACAGAAGGGCCAGGCAATGAAATTCCATATTTTTTCACATCAAGATTAAATTGAACACAAGGAAATCTCCAAATTTATGGAGATTCAGATGTATTGTTTGTAAATGTACAAAAGAAAATCCATTTAATGAAGCATCTACGAATTTTCCCACTATTAACCAGTTTTAGCATCCTTAACTGTTACTTTTGGAGGATAAAAACCATCAGTGAAAAAATAAGGCATTGGATAAAAACCCAACTAAGAGCAATTTTGAGAACTCCGGGATCTCAACCAAGGAAAGGCTGATCATGGAGCACTGCAGTGTGATTTTGGGAAAAGATACCTAAGCTTGGCCTACATTACCCTTTAAGCTTCTAGAACTTTTCCTCACCCTTACATGATTTATAATGCATAAGTAATTTTAAGCTTTACAGCTCAGACTGTGCCTGCTCTTCCCTCTTGAGCCCCAGTATGTAGAGGCAGATGGAATTTCCTGAGGAGCCTCTGTCACATAAACCCTTCTATAAACTGATATAGTCCATTTATTGTCAGGGAGTTAAGCAGTGTCAGGGTAGGGAGGCAGCAGAATGAGGATTTGAGAGACTGAGGGCAATATTAAAGCATATTTGACGCAGAGACATTCAAGCAACTTCTTTCTTCCCTGCCTTCCCTATTTGACTCCAGGGAAAAAGGATGTTGTTAAAGGACAACAGTTCTGAGAATACAATAGAACCACCCTTACATGCAACTATTGATATGCACACTGATTGATTTCTGCTTATTCTGCTTAACAAAGTCATTCACTGAGTTGCTCTGATTTAAAATATTGCATTAATAAATAAGGTTGAGACACTAAGTTTCAGTAGAATTGAATTATAAGTAAAATAACTAAAGTTTGCCTTGTTTTCTTAAAGGAAGAGCAGAACTACATTGGATATTTGATTGCATTTTTTAGTAGGAAGGTGATTTTCCTCCTCCTCAAGAAAATAATTCAAATTCTGTGCAGTCTGAGTCAGCATTCTAGATCATGAAAAGAATTCAACGCATCAGTCCATGTTTCTTATTCCATATTACTTTTTACTGGCTTGATGTAAAGTGTTTTGCTAGATTTTTTCCCCCCAAGACACATCATCATTTGGCTCTTTGCCTTGTTTTTGCTTGTGTTTTTGCTGAACTAAAGAATCAATACCTGTATAAGCCAATTTTTAATTAATGAAGCTAAGTCTATACAGAGATTTTCCTGGGTTTAATATTTATATACATACACCAAAAAAGTAATTATCCACTATAAGCCATATTCAAAGATTTCTGAAGTAAATGGGAAGACTTTTGATTTTCCTGAACTTTTGAATTACATCCTAGAAGCAAACATCACCAGAGATCTTACTCAGTCAAGTGGAAAATAAAAGAGATCAATGCTCTTCTTTTCTCCCTTGGTTGGTCCATCCCTGACTGCAACAGCAAGAAAATCAAATGCTAAAGAAACAGGTGCTCTGATTTATCTAATGAGGGCTGTGGAAAATTATCTGTCCAAAATTTTAGATTAAGAATCAGTTAAGACTTAAGATGTAGAAAAACATACGGTTTTACAACAGATTTTTTTTGAAGAGTCTCAAAGAGATTGAAAATGTTACAATTTAAGATGTGGTCTGTGATAGAAGGCAGAAGACAGAGTGGAGGGAAAGTGAAACAAGATCAACAAATCCAGTTCAAAAATACATCTTTCTCTCTCAAATATCCTTTGCTCTCATCTTTTGATACACACTGAATTAATTGGCTCAGGATTTGGGGTGCAATAAGATGGAGTTCTGTATGAGTATGTAAGACTTGCTGAACTGCGAATGTTATTTTAAGGGGTGTCTCTGCTTGAAGAATAATTGCACTTTCAAATTACAGACCACCCAGTCCTTCTGTGGTATGAAACAGAGAAACAGAGACAAAATGTTCATGTAGAATATTAACAATGAGCTGGGTAATCAGACTGAGGAAGAAATAGCAGAACGTAAAGATTTTCCTTTTTTTATAACTTCTGGAGTTCTAGTCTAGAACCATCAACATGCCTCAAGATATTCAAAACATTTTTCATTCTTATGTTGGGACAAAAAATCCTTTGGCGACATCCCAATACCTGAAGGGGCCGACAAGGAAGATGGAGAGAGACCATTGGCAAGGAGCTGGAGTGACAGGACAAGGGGCAATGGCTTCACACTGACACAGTAGGGTTAGATGGGATATTGGGAAGGAATTCCTGGCTGTGAGGGTGAAGAGGCCCTGGCACAGGTTGCCCAGAGAAGCTGTGGCTGCTCCTGGATCCCTGGAAGTGTCCAAGGCCAGGTTGGACGGGGTTTGGAGCAACCTGGGCTAGTGGAAGGTGTACCTGGCCATGGCAGGGGGTGGAACTGGATGATCTTTAAGGTCCCTTCCAACCCAAGCCAGTCTGTGATTTGATGATATGTGTCAAGAAATAAAGGATGCTGTAGAAAAAAGCTCTGACAATCTCCTTTGTCTCCTGTCACACTGGACCTGGAGCTCGATCCTGACCTCAGGCCTGCTCTGTGCCATTGGGGATCTAAACCCACCAGCTCTGGTCTGACTCTCAGGCTCATCTCTCAGGCTGTGGAGAGCGGCACACCAAGGACAAACATCTAAAATTCCACCTCTGCACAAAGGGGTGAAGGTCAGAATTTGAGCTGTGCAAGCAGCTTTGGTGCCCACAAGGGTTAAGACAAATGATTCTCCACCCTTGCAAGTTTGGCTGCGTCATGTTCCTGCAGAGAAACCCGATGGCAGGACACAGCTCCACGTGGAATTCTGCAAAGGTGCTCAAAGCAGGCTCTACATGCAGAACTGAAAACTGTCTTTTTATCAGATTTCCTCCTTCAGGCATACTGTGCAATGGGAGGGAAGCAGTTTTGTGTCAATTTACACAGGATTCAATAAAAGCAAATTAAAAATTGTTTCCTATTAAAATCGACACAAGTTTTCTATTATCATGAGTATTATTAACTGGAGATATATATGCCAGATCTTCTTTTAATTACAGACATATAACTTACACAAAGAGAAGTCATATCTTCCAAGTAATTACAGGCAGCTCTAAAGCATATTATTGTATTATTAAATTAAAAAATCCGCTAGTCGAAAGATCAGAAATTAAATATGGAATCATCCAGCACTCAAAGAAATAGTGGGCATAGACAGACATGAAATAAGCTAAATTACTCAGATTTAAAACACAGTCTTCATACAGAAAAGAATTATATGCTGCAGCAGCAGTTTGCTGCAGTTTTCTAAATCAGATGTAGCTACCAGCAAACTATTCAGTTCTCATTAAAAAGTACCAAGAAGCAAACCCAGTTTATCCCAAAGAACAGCAAACAACATTTTCCCCCCAGTGAAATCATTTCTGGGGAGATGCCCCATGCTCAGCAAGATGAGGAAAATGAACAACAGCATCGTACAAGAAGAGCCTCGTGGATTAAGCAATATTGTCTAACTTCAGTTCTTCAGAACCTGTACAAGCATACGTGATTTAATCCCTCCTTTTCAAGCTGAGAACTCAGAATCCCTTCTACTGTCCAATGGTAGCAAGACAAAGTTGGAGAGGCACAGACCCTACTCCAGGTGGGTTAAACAGCCCTCTCAAGCCCTCATTAGTAAGATGCCAACAGCCCAAGCCTGAATATTTTATCCACAGCTTTGTTCAGACCTCTGAAGAGACAAATCTGTCTGTGCAGTGGCCACAGAGCACAGAGACTCCTTGAAGTCAGGAGTCTTCCTTTACCCTGGCCTAAACTGCCCAGAAATTGTGCCATCCCATCATAAACCAGGCCAGCTTTCATTCTGCTCTCTAAGTCTGAATTAATGTTGAGCCTTAATCAGATGGAAAATAGTACAGATTAGAAAGAATCATAATGCATAAAACTGCATTTTGAGGTTGAGTTGGATATAGACTTTAAGTGAGTTGTTACATATTTTACTGCAGATCTGGAGCAGGATATCCAGGAAGCATTTCAAAGGGAGTTCCAAGAGCCTTTTCTATAAGACCATGGAGAGAGGCAAACAATTTAGGTAAAACACGTGCATTTACTAGATACATATTTAAAGTGTACATCTACTTTTATATCAACGTTTAAAGTTCAAAATACTGAAATGTTTTATCCTTTTTCCCCCCCAGCTGTTAGTTTCCAGTAGCGAACAGATCCACAAGTGCCGTAACATTGTAGGAATTATTCCCTTAATCAGATTTCCCTTCTAGTTTAGTAAGCTGAACAGGTTTAGCAATTTGTGATAAGTTCTGAACTTCTGCATGTTTATCTAAGCTGAACTCAAAGCAATCCTCTTGAAATCTGCCCTGCTACAAATGTGAAGTGCTGAAGATCTGCCTTGGGGTTCTGCAGCTTGCATGGAAGCCTCGAATTTGTGTTTTTACAAGTGACTTTCCCTGCTGTGTTTTCTTGTGATATTGTAGTTACGACCTTTTTCGTAGATTAATTTTCCTCTTAATGTGGATAGAACTCCTATAAAACAAGATGTCTTTCTCTCCCTACATGTCAAAGCACACATGATGCCTTTTTTGTTGATTTTTTTCCCCCCCAGTTATCTTTACACACAACTCCAAACTGAAATTCCTGAGAGATTATTCAACCTTAAACTACATGAGAAACTTTGCAATTTTAAGCAACTATCAACTCCATTCATGCCAAGGTTAAAAATAAATTTTACTAGTAACCTTAGCAAACACTCTGCAAATTTAGAGGCTGATAAATTTTATAAGGCATAAACACCCCAGAAAGCTCTTGAAATGTCCATCCCCCCTCACAATGACCAGGTCTCTTTGGACACACATCAGTAGGAAAAGACACCACAAGTTTTAGTTGGATGACATAAGACAAAGGGTGTTCTGGTATCAAACATTTGCTGCATAAAACCTGTTTTGATGTTTGGTTGGTTTTTTTCTGGCTAATTCAAAGTGTCATCAGAACGGATTACAGAGCAAAGGAAAGAGAAAGAGTGAGAGAGAGGAGGTAAATTAATTCCTCCATACCAGAAAGCCAGCTTTTAGTCAGCTTTTCCCTGGATGTTTGTATCTGCAAGCCTACCGAGGATTCCAGCAGAAGAAAGTCTATTAATTTTCCATGTACTTGTTGACGACAAAGCTATCAGGATTATGGGTTGAATATTTCTAGAGTAGGGAAAGTAGGGGATGCAATTAATCTCTGTGAACTAAAATATACCTCTTTTCATTAATCTTTTATTGTAAATGAGCAAAGTAATTGAACCAGTACCACACTGTCAGAATAAATGCAATGCCAGTGGGATATGCATGAGAGAGCACATACTGATTGAGTATTAAATATCTAACGGCAATAATTTATGGTTCATTACCTCTTTTTGGAGTTCCTTAGTTGCAGAGTGCTTGAATTTTAAGCAGACAGACTTTCAGCAGAAACTGCTTTCAAAAGCTGAACATACCAAATGCTCAAAACCCTCGTCAGTCTACTTAAAATTCAGAGTTTTGTACTTAGTTGAGCCAAACTCTGCATTGCCAGAAACATGCAGGCTATTTGCAGCTTGGATTAATGCAATTAAAGGTGTGGTCATGAGGATCAAGGATCATGTGCAAAATGAAATTCAGAGCTATGAACAGAGCATGGCACATAAGCAGATCCCATGTAATAATTTTCAAATATCTTGTTGTGTGTGTTCATATAGGGAGAATTCATACAGGAGGCACAGCTTCATGCTGTTCCCTTAGATCCTGTCACTGGGAACAGGATCCCAGGGAATGACAGGAGCTCTTTTAGGGCAGGGTCAGATTGGATCTCAGGCAAAGGTTGTTCCCCCAGAGGCTGGTTGGGCACTGCCCAGGCTCCCCAGGGCAGTGGGCACAGCCCCAAGGCTGCCAGAGCTCCAGGAGGGTTTGGACAACGCTCTGAGGGACAGGGTGGGATTGTTGAGGTGTCTGTGCAGGGCCAGGAGTTGGACTGGATGGTCCTTGTGGGTCCCTTCCAGCTCAGGATATTCTATGACTTCGAAAAGGCTAATTCCTAGATAAGGGAGCAAAGCATGACCACTTAGAAGGCTGTGTTACACAGGATCACTCAGTTACCCCACCTGCTCAAGGGGAAAAAAATCAGACATGGACTTGCCCAATTTTATGTATAAACAATGTTATGTCTTTATTCTGACTTGAGCATCCCTGACAGCATCAGTCACAGTGAATTGTGGCAGTGGTAAGAGATAGTAATAGCCTGGCCTCTGTCCTTGGCACCCCTTTCATGGACTCTGAGCAGAATCACTTGCAGAGGAAAGATGTCACCTTTGCTAAATTGACACACCACGATCTTCTTCCCCAACAGGCCTCCTGACAGATTCCAGCTGTCCTGCTTTGACGGAACCTTTCAAGGATCAAAGAAAAGATCAAACTGGAACTGGAAATAAACGTCTCAGTGTTTTTATACTCCCTTCATCTTGATTTCATAGGGGTGTAACTGATGAAATCTGAGGCAAACCAGAAAGGAGTCAGCCCAAACACACCAATTTTAATCCTCTTTCTGAATTTTACTTTCTGTTGCCTACTGGAACTGGTCCTGGAATGCAGGTAGGGCTCCTGAGTCTATCTGTTCCCAGTGAATTCTGCTCATCTGTTGAAAATTAAACTGTCCTATTCAGACACTGCTCGCTTGGCAACAGACTGCTCTGTTTACTGTTTATTGATTTTTGTTAACTGGGACTACAGAGAAGAAGCATTTCAGTTTCAAAGTCGTCCCAGAGGACACTGGCAGGTTACAATCACTTATACTGTAAAAAAGCTTCATGTTAATTGACTCTATATTTACATATTATGAATGCATATTTTAATCTGTTTTACATGAATAAGTCCTCCACAATGAAGATTTCATTTCCTTTTTTAAAACAACATAACTACTTGCCTTATTTGAAGAGGCAAATCTCTTCTAAATTGTTTTGACCTTTCCTTGTGTCCTTTCTTAAAGTCGAAGTTGTAGCTGCCTTCTCAGTTCAGGAATTTTTTATCTTAAAGCAAAGGGATGAACTGAACTTCAAACTGAATCCATTTCATTGTGCTCTTTCTAGTTTGGCAAGTCACCCTGTCTGTCTGTATTTGAAACAGCCAAATTCTTGACTAGTTCAACTAAACTATTTTTAGCCACAATAGACAAAAAGCTGATAATAGACCAACTTCAGCAATACACTGGAAAAAGGACTCTGGTCAAACCCAGAAAGATATGGAGATATCCCAGACTAATAAAATAGGAAGGTCAGGACATTAATCTAGGATGGAACAGAACCAACCAAACATGGCACTCCTACTGCTGTTTAATATTTTGTCCTCAACCTTGGCAAAGTTTGTTCTCCTTCTGCACAAATCTTTTGTTTGGAGCCTCCAAAGACAACCTACATTAAGATGAAACACTTTCTTACCCACCTGTAATTTCATCACCATCGGATCAGGTCTCAATCAAGACTTCAATAAAATATTACCCACTTATCCAGCACAGTCTCTGGCCTCAAACCTTACTTTTAGGCAGAGAAAGTGCCTAAGTAGTCATCATCTCTACCCCATCCCCCAAATGTTTCTCTATGCTCTGCTATTTTCCAAGACCACAGTAAACACTGAAAGTCATCTATGGATAGCTTCTGAAAACAGAGTCAGGTAAAGTTTTCCCCATGAAGTAGCTGCCTCCCTTGGCACAGTATCCATGCATTTTCATGCATTATTAGCTCACACAGGACTCTGCTGCTGCCAAAGATAAATGCCTCCATCCTAAGGCTTCAGGTGAAGCCCTAATAAGGAGGCACCTTAAACATTTCTATTTGTCAGGCACCACATTTAAAGCTCTGCAATAAAACAATTAAGCATATTCACAGATGTGAACAGTGCAGCCCTGAGTGTTATTATTCCATTTCTCCATTCTCAAATCATTCTAATATTGCTCTAGTAAATGTGTGCTCTGGGGGCTTATCTGTTACTGTTCTATATCTTCCCAGCACCTTTGTAGCAATGTTCTTTTGTGTTTGGAATTACACCCTGCAGAAATTACTTCCTGCCACCAAGACAGACCAATTCATTTTATGACTACAAATCTATATTAATGTCTTTTCTACTGTATTTAACGATGCAAGTCCTTCCACTTGTTACTTTTAAGCACATCAAGGCCTGGATTTCTGGAGACAGCAGTGTATACAATGATCATAGTGGGGTTTATTGCCATTAGCAACTACCTGATGTTCCCACGACCAATACAGTGAAAACATGTGTGTGTTACATTACAAAGTTAAATATAGATAAACAAAAATCAGAGCCAGGCAACTGCAGTGGAACAGTTACAAAGAAATAGTTCCCATTTATATTTTTACTAAAAGCCAATCCAGCATCATAGCAGCAGAACAGAAGATAGCAGCAGAGTGCATATGGAATTTAATTTTGAATGATATTGAAAGGTCAGTACAGAATTGCTCAGCTCATATTTTTGTGAAGATAACATGTGTGAACTAGTTATTTCCTCCTTTTAACATATAATGACCTTGTCCTTTGATTTAATGAGAAAATTATACATGCTGCACTCAGATTTAACAAACTCTCCAGAATTAAAGATAAACCAAAGGAAGGGAAAAAAATAAAAGAGGAATGAGATTGAGACCTCACACTTGCAACCCAACCATCTGGCAGAAGAAAGCCCAGAGATACCAACTCAATGACCTGTGGAGCCTGTGGTGTGACACATGCTGGAGTAGAGAGGGGGAAAAGCTGTGCAATAGCTCATCCTACCTCAGGTGCACTGACCTTATTAATGTGATATAATGTGAACAATGTACAGAGTTAAAGTGCCAAGTCACATATGTGCTGCTGGTAGAAAGGAATGGGAAAAGACAACAGTGCCTGAAACACTGAACTGTTATTATAACTTGCAAAGACTTCTATAATTTAAATTATATGAAGGTTGCTCAACCCATGTTAAGGTCATATGTCTCAATCCTAAAGATTCCAGCAGTATCCCATGTCACAAAGGAACATTCGTTTGTTCATTAAAAAAATCTGATTTAAATTATCAATTTTAGCATTTCAATTGTTCTTCTCAACACCTATAAAAACATTGAGACCTGACACCATTAAAGAATCTCTGCTAACGTACAGAAGTGGAAGAGTGAACTCCTAATTCTCTTTCTAGCCCTGCTACAGCCACTGCACACTCCTGACTACGTTTCTTTTGTTCTCTACCCTTTAGGCCTCTTCGAATTGCCATCATTCAAAAGATTTGAAATTTGTGTGGCTATAACATCCCTAGGACATGTAAGACAAACAACATAACACTGCAATTATCTGTGCCTGCTTCCCACTGGCAGCTGAAGAAATCCAGCTGGAGGTGCAGAAGTTCAAATAGATGGATAATTGCTTGAGTATTACTCCTCTTGCTTACTTTTCAGGCTGAACCTGTGCAAGTGATTTTCTGGCATCGTTCACAAACCCTGAGCTGTTTGACAGGCACAGGGTGACCATTCTCTGGCTTGGGCCACAGACACATAAAGGTGCAGCTTTAAAAGAGAGATTTGTCCTTCCCTCCCAGTTTATTTCTTTGATTTTGTGCAGGTTTTTAGTTTCACAAGCACACTGAGTGGAGAGATAGATGAGATCAGAGAGGGATTTTTGCAGAGGAACAGTTCCACAGGGATCACCTGAGGGAATCCTTTAGAGGCTCCAGTGGCAGATACGGTTTTGAACAATGAATCTTTAGAATTGTTTAATGAATATTAGATTATATTAAATATACAGGTTACATCTGAAGCCTGACTAAAGCAACTGGATATTGAAATTTATTTTGCTTTGGAAAGAAATGAAAACAAGAACAAACTGAAGACTACTGAATTTACGTTGGTTCTCCTGATATTCCCCTTTGCTCACTTCAGAGCAAAGTTACTCACAGGAATATAAAAACCTGCCCAAGACAAGTGCTGGTTCCAATGACATGGAAAAGAACAACAGAGGAGACAAAAAGCCCTGCTCATCCTCTTCACAAGTATCAGCCTGATGCAAGCCTGTGTCACCTGAGTGAGGGATGAGCAAGGCCCAAAGCTCTGTACTATGGTTTTAGGGGGTCCACAGACGAGTTCCTTGTTTATGATCTATCTTCCAAACAACCACAGCGTGGCACTGTGACATTCCAACTGCAAACGTGCAGCTCGCGACAGAACCCACAGAAAAGCACACGTGGTGGATGACACGTCCTCTGAAACAACTGCTTTGTTCTCCAGCTCTGATCCCATCAGTCTCCATCACTCACAGCCATGGCCAAGGCCAGGTTCCCAGCCCACACTCTCCTGGGGTCCCATTTTGCTGGGAAAGCAAGGGTGCAAACCTGAGTGCTGGGTTACTGCCAGGAGCTGCTGTGCTTTGGGATTGTGGAAAGGGAATAAAGCAGACTGCTTTTCCTTAGTTCTGAGAAAAGCACCATCCTAATGTTTGATATTCAGGGAAACACTTCCAACAAACCAATATTTTCTACCAGAAAAAAAACAAAATTATCAGAGAGCTCCACCCTCAACATCCACATGGGCACCAAAGAGTCCTGTCCTGCTCCAAAGAGTATTACTGTACCATTGTAAAACATTTTATAAGGGGACCTCGAATTCTGGAGCAAATTTGTACTTGTAGATCATGGGGTAAAACAAAACAATCACTCATCATTCTCTAAACAGTTTAAAATAAATATTACAGCCAGCAAGAAACTATTTATTATAGAAAGTGTTACACAGGTTTTGTTGACTGGAGTCCAGCCAAGACCTTCTAAAATGGGGTTCTTTTGTTGATTGGGGGGGTTCCTTTTTTCCATTTTAAAAAAATATAAACTCATGAAAGGCTGCAGCCCTTCAGTCCCTGTCTCTAAAGGTGGCCTGAATTGTCACAAAGCTGTTCTGGGGCCTGTCACAGCACCACTTCATGTATCCCATGGCTCTCAATTGAAATACTGATCAAGTCTGGCCCTACTGAATTTTTACAATTAAAGTTTCAAGGTGACATGCTATGGCATAACATTAGGCATAGATTTCATTTGTCCTTCATTAATAATCAACCTTACAGTCAAATATCCATTAACATGAACTGCATAATAAAATCAACAACAATTTCAAATGAATTCCCATATGAACAAAACATCTCAAATGCTTAATATTTCACACTCCTCTTTCACCAGATACAGTTCAGTAGCAGCCTAGGTCTTTGAAATCTTCATAATGCTTTTTATCTTTTGAAATGAAACATTTCCCTTAGACTTTCATATCACCCTTATTACTTTACATCGGTGCCAAGTCAATTCCCTTTCTGGATTACATCTTTTCTCTCATATCTCCTTTACTATTTAACAAACAAATTCCTTTCTCTGGATCTTCTCTGGGTATTTACTAACAAAAAAAGACACTGTTCTAAATGAAATTAGCAGAATCAGATCCTAAGGCAGCCCTCCTCTGCTGCACAGGATGACATGTCCAATAAGTAAAAATTCAGAGATAGAAATGCATCAAACAAGCAAAATTAACAGTTGGCTTTCTATATATAACTTAACTTGGCAATGTAGGCCCACTGGTGTACTGAATTATTATGAAAATAATCCTTCAACAATGCAAATTTATGTCTCTTTCACTGTCCTTTAGATTTTTTTCCCCCCCTAAGCAGTAAAGATTCAACCCACCATGCACAGTTAAACTGGTGCTATTCTGGTCAGGAACACAACAGCTCCAAAGAACAAAAACCCCAGCAATTATCGTCATTAATAAAGAAAATTTTTCCCAATTGTGACTGGAGCCTTTAAAGGTTTCAGCTTTAGCTACTTTTTATGGATGTGAGCAGTGTGATTGCTTGTATTCTGCAGAGTAGAGGTGACTTTGTCATGCTCAAAATCTGCGCTTTTTGATGTTAACTAACTTCCTATAAAACCCTGTGAATGCCAGATAAGGAGGCTTTTACCTGAGAGCAGCTAAGTCTGATAAGTGAGGTGTTTGATTAAGCTCAACTAAGATTAGGAGAAAGTTATTGATGCCTTATCTCAAAAGGACTATTCAGTTAGACAGCTATCTCAGGAAGGAGCCCTCCTTTTTCTCTACTTGACAAAGCCAGAATCCAACCATTTTAAATCCAATCCACTTACAGAGCCCAGACAATACTATTCATTTACTAGAGCTGAAGTTGCTGCATTTCTATGGCAGATTAGGACAATATTTATTACAAGATCCAGAGCAGTATATATGGAATTCTCAACCATTAAACATTTTAGACAATAAAGATTTCCCAACATTTCTCCATCTTGAGACGAAAGCACATAATTTTTAAATTACTGCTTCCATTACATAATACTCCCCTGAACATAATGCAAACCAATTTCCCAGTACTTTATAAAATCTATTCCTTTAGGCTACCATTTACATCCCAGGAATTACAGCCATACCGAGCAATTGCATGGAGAGCATTAATATGTAAAGTGGGACACAACTTCAGCAATTGGAAAACTCTGCACTCATAAAAACCCCACCCTGTCCCTCTCATGTGTCCTTTTGCAGTGGAAGCAGAAATGCACCCCCTCTCCTCACTGATGGTTCTTTGGAGTGCTGGTTGTTTTATCATTATAAGTTTGGAAGTCTCCTGCTGCTCAAACAGCCCAGGCAACTCCAGGAGAGAAGAGTCCTGGATGCCAGGAGTGTTTTGTGAAAATATTGACACTGTTGAACATGGAGAGAACAAAGTCCCAGACCCTGAGCCACTACGTTGTACGAGTAAAATGTCTCCTGCCCTCCCTGCAGCCCAGGGTGCCCCCAAAATGGACTGAGCTGTGGTCTGCACACCTCTGTGCTCAGCTCTCCTTGTCACATCCCTGCCCCTCCAGCATCCTGCTCAGGGTATCTGCTCATTGCAGATCTCATACAAAGGTGCTGGGTTCTCAAAATGTTGCTCATCTAATGAGCAGGTCTCTTCTGCACACTTCAGTATGGATTTGAGTGGCCCCAACTTCTAAGGAACCTGATTTATTATTACTGGAATGATGTGAGACCACACTTGGACTTTTACTGAACTTGACCTTCTCTCTCTCCTTCTGTAAATTGCCTGACACACCGCTGGAAGTACACAGACTTAGTCAAGAAATTGTAATTATCAAAACGCATGAAACTGGAGATACAATTTGCACTTGTTCATCACACCATTTCATTTCCACACTGTTGTATTTTTTCTCATTTTAATTGAGTTACTATGCTGCAAATTAGAGTCACATAGCATTCCTGCTTTATTGTTCTTGCTTAAAGCAAGAACAATACCTCATCTGTGAGGTATCCCACTGAAATAGCTCAAATCTCCCTGTAAGGGATATTTAACTTTCCTTGCTAATTCTGACTGCAATAGCTAATTGAACGAAGGTTTACTATTAGTCCTGTGTTATTTTCCAGACCGTGCCTACTTCCATCATGCAAAAGGGAATGCTAAAAAACCCAGCCTAATATTGCAGCTATCTGTTGTGAATAGACTTTTGAGATCATAATGAAAAAAATGCAGATATGATCTCTGAATTTGTGCAGGTAAGCAAACTAAACAAAGCTAGGTATTGCTGTATTTATCTAGCACAAATATGTATGTTCCCCACATATGAAAAGAAAGTATTGATTTGCTACTGATACAATCTCTGTTTCCTCCAAGCACTACTGGCTTAAAGCCCTTTCTGGAGTATACTCTTGTTGATCATCAAATACAGCACATTCCTACATCAGCAGCGTAGGAGGGAAGATTATTCCTCTGAGAATTACTGTATTCAAGAGGCAAGTGATAATATCATCACAAAATAGACAAGTTACATTTAAAATTAAATAAAATAATGCACCAGAGGCTTCTGCATCTCCTAATGCTTTTTTATTTCCCAAACTTGTCTCCAACTGGATCAGGCAGAACAGTGCTTTAGTTCCATGAATTTTTAATTTGATTTCATCAAGACTGCGGTGAATTCTTCCTACCTTTTCCCTATGCAGACTTAAAAACAGCTTAGTGAATTTGTACAGCCAGACATACTAAAGTAGGCTCAAAACTCCAGATGAAAGCTTTGGTTTCACCTGTCAGTAAATAAACATTCTTTTGGCAAGGCAGGAAATTCACTTGTTGGCAAATTCCATTCCCATGCTTCATTCATTTTGTAAGAGGTTGTTGGGCTTAAAGGTATTTCAGCATCTTTCTACCTTGAAGAAAAATGTCACCCACGAACCACTTCACCATTATTAAAAATCTGCACTACATCCAGGTCATAGATTCACAGAGTGGTTTGGGATGGAAGGGACATTAAAGATCCTCCAGTTCCACTCCCTTCCATGGGCAGGGACACCTTCCACCAGCCCAGGTTGCTCCAAGCCCCGTCCAACCTGGTCTTGGACACTTCCAGGGATCCAGGGGCAGCCACAGCTTCTCTGGGCAGCCTGTGCCAGGGCCTCCCCACCCCCACAGGGAACAATTTCTTCCATAAAGCCAACCTAAATTTCCCCTCTTTCAGTTTGAAGCCATTCCCTCTTATCCTCTCACTCCAATTCCTGATGAACAGTCCCTCTCCAGCTCCCTTGTAGCCCCTTTAGGTCCTGGAAGGTGTTGTGAGGTCTCCACAACCTTCTCCTCTCTGGAATGAAGAGCCCCAGCTCTCCCAGCCTGTTTCCATAGGGGAGCTCATCAGCTCCACATGCAGCACTGGAGTTGTACAACCAGTTATTCTCCAAGAAATGGTCATTCTGAACAGTGCATTATTTGTTGTTCTGCACTGAGCTGACCCTGTTTCCAAACACAAAACCTTCCCAAGAAGGAACCATTCTTTTGGCACCACCATTATGGTGACACTTTCCACTGTGAGGACTACCAGGGATGCTGAATTTCATGAAGTGCAGGGTTGTACTAAAGTGCTCTAAAGAATGAAAGGGTTTCCATAGTATTTATTTGATAAATACAGTTTAGGCTTAATTTCTCCATTCACTCCTTCCTCCTCCTGGAGAGGCAGAAGTTAATACATTTTGCATGCAAGCAGGAACTATTTTGGTTAGTATGAAGAAACTATTTCAGACTGTCAGCATGCATCTAGGGGAGCCTTGAGACAGAGTGGAAGACAAATTGACCAAATGTTGATTTATAACAACAGTCAGCCAGGGAAGGCAGAAATGTGAAAACAGTGCAAGCAGAGTGTGAAACCCAAACCTGAACTGTCAGGAAACTGAAAGAACAACCAGATGCTTTCTGCAGTGACATAAATCGAAGCAGAAGTCACCAGGCAGAGATATAAGCAGTGCTACCACAACACGTAAATAATCTGACTTACTCTAAAAGAGTTGTTCTGTGGTGCTGAAACCAACTGCTGGTTGCACAAATCACATCCCCTCTCAGACACAAATAGGGTAGAACAAGCATTCTTCAGAGAGGGGAAACTATGTCACAGAGCTGGAGTGTTCTCTCCTGCTAGAAATGTAATCTAGGACAAAGAAATTGTCATATTCAGGGTCTGAAAGAATGCCAGTGGATTAGAGAGCAGCTCCTGCTGGCACTGCTCTTTCAATTTATCCCCAAGTATCACATGAGCATTATTGTTAGTGCTTCCATTCTGCAACAAGAGATGAAGAAATTGGTCACAGACCAGCTAGAGACCATTCAAACAAATGAGCAGGCTGAAAACTACAGTGGCAATAAGTCCTTGGTGTACCTATCACAGCATTACATGATGCATGAATTTATATTGAGTTCTGCAGCTGACTGTGCTTTTATTATTCCTGTAAGTCAACAACAATCATTAAGCAATAATCAGTTAAAATATCTGCAGTTTTCTGCGTTTCAGAGCATAGAACTGATATATTCTATGTTCATATCACATTGCAAGTTAGTCTTCTAAAGTGAAGTTTATACACAGGAACCTAATTAAGTTTATTCTGAAATAATGGTATCATTACCAAATACTCAAGACCAAAGCTTCTAAGTATGTGAACACTGGTATGGAAAAGAGTTTCTCCAAAAGCTGTAATCTGCATGGAACACTTCTGGGGTCACCATGCACTAATAAGTCTGCTTAACCTCACCTATACTATTTCTATTATTAAAAAAACAAATTGTACTGTACAAGTCTTAACATCAAAAATGCACCTAAAAATTTAATCTCCAAGCTCTTCTCAAAGGACAACATACATTGATCAACTGAATTAGTTATTACCTTTGTGCAACAAAGCAAAAAAACCCCACTCATTTTCCTCAAACAGTTCAAACTTAGAGAAAGGCATCAGACTCTACAGGGAAACATCTTCTCTCAAAGCAAATACCAATTCAGTCAACAAGAGCAAAGTAACACAATACTTGGATATCTCTCAACTTCTTTCCCACTTGTTTACTTTGTTCATGCTTTAATGCAAGAAATAAATGATACTTTCTCTCTAGGCTTTTTTCACACAGAAACACAAATATACAAAGCATTATTGGGAAAAGAGAACACGCTGCAATCTAAGTGTATTTTAGCACTACAGAGCCTTTTTCACCTTGCCAAAAAATATACACTCTACAGAGACATGAAGCAAGATAAGGGGGGAAAAAAGGTATCACGTTGAGGTACGAGATAAAGGTCAGCAAATCACATGAGCATTCTTATGTCAAGACTGAGCCACGGGGTAAATTACTCTGAGCCCCACAGAGTGTCTACAGAAAGTTGTTTGGAGATTCAAAACCTGTACAAACCAGTCTGCTGGCAGAGGGGGGGAAGTCAAAACCATGAACTCAATCACTCCCAAGTAGATAATAAAAAAAAAAAAAAATAAAAAAATCCCAGCAAAGCTTGAAAATATTCACCAACAGAAGAGAGAAAAACGTGCTCATTTCGTCCACTTTCTGTAAGCAGTCATTTAATACACACAAAACAGTGGAATGTTTTCCATGTCTGCATGGAAACTTTTCAGAACAATCATATCAGAAATCAAAAGTTCTCTCTACCTCACCACCCCAAACTAAAAATAAGCCCATCTACTTCTGAGACACCTTTTTTGTTGTTTCTAGTGCTCCTTGTTGTCTTTTGAATGCTTCAATTTTGTCATCAGGTTTGTTTTGGCAGGTAGATTCATTTACAGCTTTGAGAGTAGTTTCAACTGTTTTATTCTTTTCCCCTACTTCAAATATGTTGAAAGATTTGCCTTTAAAAGAGGTTTTATGACAGCATAAAATGGTGATCTTACTCTAACACTCAAAGGGATGAAAGGCTAGTACAACATGCCTTAACCTGAAATTCAGCACAGAAGAAACCACCACAAATATAAAAATCAGCAGAAATTCAGGCTTTTTGTCACTTCTCTTTATCTTCATTTTGCCTTTCATGTTTTATCTGAGTGTGTTGGGAAACAGGGGAACACAGGATTAAACCAACAAGACTTAACACACGCTTCCAGACAAGACTAGAATAGACAAAAGGTGCTGAATGATAGATCATATATTCCATGTCCACACACACAAACAATCTGATTCAGGAATAAATGTCTGGGTTTGACAGATCACTGGGAAGCATTGCAATATTATTACATTTTCTAGAAATAGTTGAGCATCTGAGGTTTCAAGAGACAACAGAAAATACAAAGGCTAGAAAGACATTTCAATGTTATAAACATATCCCTTTTTTAAAGGAGCAAGGAAAATACGAAAAAAAAATGCAAAGAATCAATTTCCAGCTTCTGTTACTCTTAGAAGTACAAGAGAGACTTTGTTTTGTGGTCTTAACCTGAGAGAAGTCAAACTCCCAGGAGATGTTATGACTTTGTCACTGTAGATGAAAATATTAGGATTTAGGATTCATGGCACTGAAAAAACACACACATGGTATAAAGGCATATTTTGGAAAGCAGTTAAATATATAAGAGAAGTTAATTCCTGCTTGTTATCCACTAAGAAAATGTATGAGAGCTTCATGCATTACTCCAAACTTATAATTAGAGAAGACAGTCTGGAGAAGAGAAGGCTCTTGGGAGATCTTAGAGCCCCTTCCAGCACCTAAAAGGGCTCCAAGAGAGCTGGAAAGGGACTTTGGACAAGGGCCTGGAGTGAGAGGACAAGGAGAAAGGCTTCAAACTGAAAAAGGGGAGATTTAGATTAGATATTAGGAAGAAATTGTTCCCTGTGAGGATGGTGAGGCCCTGGCACAGGTTGCTCAGAGAAGCTGTGGCTGCCCCTGGATCCCTGGAAGCATCCAAGGTCAGGTTGGACGGGGCTTGGAGCAACCTGGGCTGGTGGAAGGTGTCCCTGCCCATGGAAGGGGGTGGGATTGGATGATCTTTAATGTCCCTTCCATCCCAAACCATTCTGTGAGTCTGTGAACTCCACACAAAAGAAACAGGTCAGCAGTACTTTCCTGTTGGTTCTCCATTTCTTATCACCCTCTGACCACTCAGCACACACCTATCACTCAGAACCTTACCACAACAAATATGAAGACCTGTCAACACTCATCCTTCCCTATTTCTTTTTCTTTGGCCATCAAAGAAATTATTTAAAAATGCAAAGATCTGTGGATCATTCAGCTGAAGAGGTGCCAGATCACACTGCACTGAAAAGCGCTTCAGGAACGTGGATGAACCACTTCCCATCCCCTCCACTCCCACAGCTGCCTGTGTTTATGTTCTAAACCTCCCTCAAGCAAAGAATAAATCGGCTCAGTTTACTCTGAAAATGAATAACTTCATCTGCATCAAGTTTTTCTTGCATTTGATAATGGCAGGCACGTGTCAAGCATGGCAGGACGTTTATCTCATGTCAGAGTGGCAGCTGTGTATCCCCTGTGCCTCAACTCACAGAATGACACCAGAATCCAGAAGCCAAAGGTCTGGGGGGGCAAACAAGTGACACAAAACAGCCTTGGTTGAATTCTTGTCTTCACATCTGAGGCAGCTTTCAAGAATACATTCAACTCTACCAATAGAAAACTCAAAACCACCTGCCAATGTACTGAGAAGACGCTGTCACCTGCACAGTTCCATTCCTTACCTCAGTACCAAAATTGTCTTAATGCCATTAAAAAATATATAAAAAGATGTTTTAGGCTTTTGGATCAATACTGGTCATCACTACCCACTCACACTTCAGCACAACCCTCAGAAAATTCCTGGCTCTGTTCCACATTCTCTGTATCACACAAGAACCTGTTGCATCCCAGGCTTATTAAATGAATACTTATTTAAGATTGAGAGTAATATGCTGGATTATTTCAATAAATAATCCTTTCATCTTGAAAATACAATTATATATGTTTTTCTTCATAGCAGATAAACAAATTACAATAAAAAATGTGGTGTCTTGTTGGGGTTTTTTTTGGTGTTTTTTTAATAACTTGTTAAAAATTTTATTACAGCAGAGGTAATTCTGGAGCCACGAGTTTTGTTCCCCAGACTACTTAACTGAGAGCTGGAATATTGCTTGTGAACTTCCACAAAGTGTGGACTTTGTGCAAGGATAAATAACATGAACAGCAATAAACAGATCAGTAAATGGGGGGAAAAAGTGGATTTAAACACACGGCCACATTTTACTCAGGAAAATAATGACTTCACAAAATCTCTTATTGTTATTGATTACAGAATTCATTACAGAATAAATGACTTATTCTAACTATGATTTTAATGACTTAGTCTTAAACCAATCATCAAGATGAAAAGGCTGATGCTAATTTCACTCCTCTATTTAACAGAAAGTTATCATGGTTTATTCATCAGTTATTAATATATCTGTTCTATTAAAACATAATAGTCCCAAAAAGTAGGGTAAAGGGGAAGACAGAAGGTTCATTTTTCAGAGCAGATACAACATTTCTCTGTTTTCCTAAATATTAACCTCTTATAATAATTCTTTCCTTTACCAAGTAACATTCAGTACTAAGCTTTCTATTGCCCTTCCAGTGATTTCCTTACTTTGCATTAAAAAAAAAAAATATATATAATGGTCTAGCTTTTGATACACAGAAATATTTTATACCAAGTAGATTCAGACTATTTAAATCACATCTCTTCCCTCTGAAGTTACCTGAAAATCCTATACAATCTTTTATTAAATTTCTACTACTGAAATAATTAAAGTTGGGTCTGAAAAGCTATCAGTGCTGTTGCTTTCTCACTCTTATATTCACTACCTTTCTGTTTTTCTTCAGTACTTACAAATGAAAAGAAAGTTTACAATTTGGTCAGAAATCTTAGAAATTGCAAATTTGAAAGTTTTGGGGTTTTTTTTCCTAATCTCTAGATTCTGCCTAGGAACATAATCAAACCCACTGTGGTGAATCTTAGCTACAAAACTTGAACAAAGATTTCTAACTCTTTAAATCTGAGCTTTTCTCCTGTTTGTTTGTTGGTTTTTTTTAAGCAGGAAATCAGACATGCAGCACATGTTCACATGTAAAGGGCTTGGGTTCTTTTTTTGAACAACTTCATTATTTTAAATGAAAGAAAGCACCTGGATGAGTGCTAACAATGCAAGAATAATTTTGATCTAAGTTACTCAAGCACTAAAAATAAACAATTTGCCTGGAGTCAATTATATAAGATTACAAATAGACACACATTCAGAACCTCCTAACTGCAGCTAATCAAGGAAATTGGAAAGGTAGGATGCCTCTCAACTAGTGAAATCAAAAGCCATAAAAAACAGATGGAAGCATAAGATCTCATAATGTAACAACCTGCACCATATTCTGAGTTCTCACAGACCAGCACCAGCAAGTCAGGCTCTGCAAACTTTGTTTGAGAAGAAAGAGCCACTTGGTTACATGTTTCAGATATTTATTTTTGCATTTCAGGAGGAATTTCTTCCTGGAAAGGGTGGTCAGGCCTTGGCAGGGGCTGCCCAGGGAAGTGGTGCAGTCCCCACCCCTGGAGGTGTCCAAGGAAGGAGTGGAGGTGGCACTGAGTGCTCTGGGCTGGGGGACAAGGTGGGCATCAGGCACAGGGTGGACTGGATGATCTTGAAGGTTTTTTCCAACCTCAATGATTCTGTGATTATATATGTACTTGCAGTGATCTTAGGAAGCAATGTTTCCTTCTAAAACTCTTTTTTTTTTTTTTTAGCTTGATATAAGCTGCTTTCAGCCTCTCTCTTCCCTAGAGCATTCTCTCCTGTTGGTCTTTAAACAGAAAAAGAGTCTGCCTTGGAGCCAAGCATCCTAGTTTGAATTAGATCATCATTAGCAGAATCACCTTGGGGAAGCTGAATTAAATCAGGTTAGAAAAAAGGAAACCACTGTGCCCCTTCACATGCATACCACTGATTTGCAGACTCATAAAGCTGTTGAAAATCTAGGTAGACACAGTCACTTCTGAAGATCTTTGCCTAGATCACCTGCCTAAAAGCACCATGAATCTATTCCATGGACAAATGTCTACAAAAATAGCTAATTGTAAGAATGGTGGGACAGTCAACAAAATCAGCCACCCAACAGCAAAATTAAAAATAAATTCCCATATGCAATAGTAGAGAACATCATAATCTCTCTGGCATTTTATAATCAGACAAATCTCCTCAGCCTTGCTAATTCTGCAATTAAAGCAATATTCTTATTTGGGAAGCAGGCCATTGGTCAAACAGCTTACATTTACAGAAGTAAACTTTAGAAAAGTTATTTTAAGCTGAATTCTATTTAGCAACATTTTTTTTTTAATTTTATTTTTAATTCGAGCGCCCTGTGTCCATACAAACTGCAATCACCACAACTGCTCCTCCTGCCCTGGGCAGGGCAGCCTGTCTGTGCATCCTGAACTCCTCCAGCAGTGCAGTCCTGGCCAGCACACTCCCATTCCCCACTGCTTCCCTCTCCCATCCACCAGCCTGGAATTGCTGCACAGCCCCACGTGTTCAGAAGCAGCTGTTCAGGACACCCCAGCTGACTGCATGGAGGGCCTGCAGTTTACAAGACATACATTTGGGTACCTCAGTGTCAGGAATTCAAGTTTAGTTGCAAGAAAGTGGCTCAGGAGCAGGCAGCCCAACCACTGTGATATTACATGTATGGCGTGAGAAGAGAAAGAAAATCATTATTCTTTCAGATGTCTTTCCAGAATTTACTTTTAGGAGAAAGAGGCACATCTGGTCCAAGTGTAGTCTAAGTCTAGAAGTGATAAGCTTGAGTAGCTTTTGGGTTGCTCACCCTTCCCATGGGAAAGGAAGCCAGGTTCCTCCCTCCAGCCACACTCTCAATTCCACCTCAGGCAGCAGCTGCCAACATTACTGGGGTTCTCCTTCTCCCCAAGCTGAGCTCAGGTGTCTCCATGGGTTTGGCATCTTGAGGGCAAACCCTGTCCTGCCCTGCAGCCTCCCCAGTTCAGCTCTCACAGCAGCGTGGGGCTGGGGGAAGGTTTGGGGTCTCCTGACCCAGCACACTGTCCCCTTACTCTGCATCCCACCTCAAATAAAACCCATGAACACTCAGAAGGGTTGCTCACTGCAAAGCCCCACCTGCTTCAAAAACCTAAATTCAACATTTGAAATCACATGACATTTTCTTAATTTTAGCCAGAGAAAGAAAAGAGGCTTTAAGGTTTTTTTCCTATATCAGCACATGGTTAATTCTCTCAAAGACCAAAATTTATCTCAGGGATAAAACCTCTCAACAATAATAAAATCTCAACAGTCCCAACTCTAGTTTCAGATAGAGGAACATAAACAAGTAACTTCAGTAAAGTCAACTGAATAAAAATAAAAATTGAAGCACATCCAGAGTCTTCCCAATCAATCTCCTTGATTAAGGTTGACACTCAGGAGTGTCAGATCCATCACCTCTCCTTTATAGGACTTTCTACAAAAGATTCATCTTATTCTGACTGACATTCTTAATACTGAATACAAATACTAAATTAAGATTGAGACATCACCAGAAGGCATTGAGCATTTGGTTTTAGGCTTTTAGAACATGTTATTTAGATCCACCTTGTCCACTTGGACTTCCCATCGAGCCCAAAGGTGTATTCTAAGGACTTAAGGAAAGGTACTGTATCCAAAATGTATTTCAGACATTAGTGTAAAGGAAGAAGAGCTACTGTAATGAAATCTCTTCTTATTGATTTCTTTTTCTAAGAGAAAAAACATTTCTACGTCAATAGGTATCAGCAAAAGATTTTAAATTCAGTAATATAATTCTAATGAAGATGAATTTACTTCTCACTTTTGTGGGCTTTTTGGATGCAATCCTACTTACAGTGGAAGCCAATTGCCAAGACTGTCACAAATCAGACAACTGAGAAGTAAGCAGTAAGTTTGTTAATTACTAGGATTAATTTAATGAACTTAGTCTCATTAAGCTTCATGAGCCATGCTGTCTATAGGAGTGTGTGAAGGTCCACAGCAGTAATGTCAGGAGGCAATTAAGGACAACTGCTGAGAAATTTTGTAAGGAGGGAGGAGAATAACAAGGCAAATGTTTCGTGGAAAACTGCATTATTACACAAAATTAAAAACAGCCAACTGAAAGAATCAAATAAAGGTCATTTTGGCCCTGCCAAAGTATATTGTCTTCTGAAGGCAGAAAAACAGCCATTTCAGCCAGTGTTACCCAGCAGCCCAGGCCACTCCTCAGGTGAGAAATTGCTTAACAAAGTTTTCCCACACCTGAATCCACTTAATACTGGATGCCAACTACTAGTCTTGCCTGCAGATCTCAAAGTGAAACCAGCATTCATGTAAAAACACTGCTAAAGGAATATAATTTAATAAAACACCACACACATTGTTGCTTTTCAAGGCCTTTTTGAATTTAAAACCACGTGAAATGATAAAATTATGAAGTATCACTTATGAAACAAACACTACTTCTTCCTATTTATCAAAATTACACCAGGAAAGACCAGCACCAAGACAGACTGAAATCACTACAGTTGCACACAATTCCCTTTAAATCCACAAGTTTTAACCTCCAAAAACCTCTAAGCTCCAGACAATTGGATGTGATGATCCAGAGGAAGTTTAAGGTTCCCAAAAATATTTCAACCCCCCTAATGTTTTCAGGAGAAACAAAACCATCCCAACCCTCTCTGGGGGAAACACCTCCAGGTGTCACAACTGGGAAAATGCATCTAGGAAAAGTGGAACTGTGTCAAGCAGGGAGGAAACAAACGGTCCCGGGGCACTGAGGTGGGAATAAGGGGCAGGAGAGGATGCTCCAAGTGCTGGAGTGGGAATTCCCTGCTGCCTGTGCAGAGGATTATCATGGCACAACGTTTACCTGTGGAAAGACTGGCTGGAGCAGATATCCAAAGTGCAGCTCTTGGCTGGGGATGTGTCCTGAAGGAACTGCAGCCTCTGGAGAGCCCGTGCTGGAGCAGCTTTATCCTGAAGGACTGCAGTGCACAGCAGGATCCGTGCTGGAGCAGGGGAAGAGCACGAGGAGGAAGGAGCAGTTGTTCTGGAGGCACTGCAGCCTCTCTTGGTCACCTCCTGGTGCCACTTGGTGGGGACTTCAGGAGCCAGGAATGAAGGACTGAAACGGAGCCAGAGGAAAGGAGGCGTTTCTGACTTTGCCTCTCACCACCCAAATCTTCTTTAATTAGCAATAAATAAAATGAATTGTCCCAGAGCCTGTTTTGCCTGGGAAGGTGGTTGTAGGAGACCTCTCTGCTTTTAACCTTCTGGCTGATGTTTTCCTCCTACCTCGTTAAGGTGGGGGAATTCAAAGCAGCTGGGTGGGCACCTGGCACTGCCCCCAGGTCAGCCCACCAGGACAGCAGGGCATGGACTGAGGCACCACTGCAATATTCCTCCTGGGATGTGCCAAATGCACTGTGGCTTGTGGAGCTAATGGAACACTCATCATAACTTCATGAGGAAAATAAGCCACTGTTCTCATAATGTGATTAATTAGCTGTAGCAATCACTATGCTGAAACAATGCACAGCCCCTATGTATCCCATTTCCTTGAAAAGCTGTTTATAATTATTTATAAAGCTTTCAGAATCCTTTTTTTTTCCTTCAGGGTGGTGGGGGGGAATATTTAGATGAAAGTAAAGAGGTGCTTTTTCTGACTTCTCCTTCTAAATAATTAAGGCTGGATATTAATGTTTGGATACTTAAGGTTTGCTATTCTCTTAACTAAGACCTAACAGATATTCTCTCCACCTTATACTGTTTTTTGAGAGCTTATGGTATGGGTGTATTGACAGTGATTAGGTTGAACACAGTAGGAAGAAGAAGTAAGAAGTGTTTTTTTAGTATGAACAAAATAAAAGGAGTGGGTGGTGGAGAATAAATCTTTAAAATGGCTACCCTTGGGAAAGAAATAGAAATACAGCAGAATTCTGCTATTTGTCTAACATATGGTATAGATAAATGTCTGATGCTGTTAGTGAAACTGCACTAATTCCCTACAGAAAAGTGCTTTCTGTAGCTTTGATCAGTAGACAAATATTCAGATATTAAATACTGACAAGAAAAAAAATGGACAGGACAAGTGCTACTTTTGATGTTATTTAAATTCATAAAGTTAAATAATTTCAAATAAAAAAATGTTTCTCAATTTTAGAGATAGCTAATAATTAGCTACTCAAATGCATTAGAAGAGCCTGGTAACTACTCCCTTCTCCATAAATTATTCTATAACTGTGTTGGATTCCAGTAGAGCTTTAAAAGTATTTTTTTAAAAATGTGAATCTAATTTGTTTGGAGCTTCTGCTGGATGTGTGGGTGGAATTGAGGTGGACATATCCCAAAGAACATTATTTTTTTTTTAATATTAAAGTAACTGTGGGAGGGAAAAAAACCTTGGAACCTAAAGGTCTATCCTAAACTATTTACATGGTAAGATTTGATTCTGCTTTGGCTCAAAGAAAATGCCCTTTTAGGTGATTATAAAAGCTGAAAAAGAACATTAATTTTAAAGGTTTAATGCCGTAATTACTATGATAATCACATTTTCTCTGGTAAAAACACGACTATAGTTGGGTACAGCACTTGAGGATAACACGAACAACGTGTGTTTCAAACAAATAGGTAACATTAGTGGAATCTGCTTCAAACTCAAATTCTTCACACTGTGTATTTTATCAAAGCCAGATCAGCCTGGAAAGCGTGGGAAGGCTCAAAGGCATTTTGTGTGCTCCTTCCAGAACTGTCTCTGAGAAGTGGAAGGAGACTAAATTTGTGTTGCTATTTGTTACACCTTTGAACAAAACGTCTGAGTCTCTGATGTTGGAGCAAAAGGTGATTTGTGGTGTCTCATCTTTGATGTTCCGGTGTGTTAAACCCTTCAGTAATGAGGCAAAGCATGAGAGTAAAAATCAAATACAGGCTGGAAGACTTAAATTCCTGGGGTGAAACCCTGTAGCTCCTCAAAGCTGGTGGGATTTCTGTCTGTGGTCTGTGGGCTTGGAACAAGATGACCTTGAAGGTCCCTTCCGACCCAAACCACTCTGGGGTTCTGAGATTCTATAACTGTGGACTTCCCTCTGAGAAAGGAATGAGAACTTTGTATATTCATAGCCAATATGAGCAAGATAAAGAGGGATTTGGGCTCAAAAGCTGGGCAGTAATAGTTCAAAGCAATCCTTGGCACAGTGGAAAACTGAACATGACCATTTCCTATTTCCCTAGTGATGCTGGAAGGGGTGAAAGCCAATACTGGGTGAATTTTGTGTTCATGCCATCCTGCAAGAAACAAGTCATGGTAGAAAACTGCCACTTCTAATTTGAGATGAAATAGAAAATGAGATTTTTCCCAATCTGCAGTGAAAGTAGAAGGCTGGAAATAATCAGTAGGTGTGTGTACACTTTTCCTTATATACATACTTAAAAAAAATAATATTTTAAAATCATTCCACAACTAGAAATTTCGTACGAGTCATAGATACACCCTGAGTCCATCCATTCAGCTGCAGTGTTATTCTTGTTTTGTATGAAATCCCCTGCCTCTGATAAAAATAATTATCTCACACTGTTAAATGCCCACCCTGCTAATTGTCTCAGTGAAAGGTTAGCCTGGTGATTTATTTCTACTCTTTTACTGCTGCTCTGTGGCAAGTTTATGACCACAGAAATGCTTCTTTCTGAGAGGAATCTGTGTGTGTGTACTTACAGATTTATATGCACCCTGAAATTGTCAGAATTATAAAAAAAAAAAGGTTTCATTCTGAAGGTTTTGGGAGTTTCTGCACAGTTGCACTTCCAATCTCACTCACAGGTGTCACACTACCTTGTAGGAGTTACTGCAAATATTTTTTGTATGAGGAAAAAAAAAACTCTTATTTGCTGTTGCTCCACAAATAATTACAACATAAAAAGGAAGATTAGGAGATATTTCTTGTTCATTTGCATAAGTAGCACTAATCTTCACAAAAAGCACCCCAAATCCAACATAGAAATGTCTTATCCAACAGAAGTTACTTTCAGAACTTCTAATTTAATTGTGATTTTAAAAGTTTTAAGGCTCACGTCCTCACCTAGAACCAGAATTCCTTAATACCTGCAACTCTTTCTTGGTAACTATAGATACTTTTTTCTCTTTTATGTTGAGCAAAACTTCCACTGAAAATGTGAACAAAACCTTCACATCCTCAGCATTTAAGATTTGTCCCAGGAATGATGAAAAAAGTGATGACTATGGAGAGAAAATATATTTAGGATGACAGAAAACAGCCCTGCAGAAATACTAGTAATAAGATTTAGATAAGGAGCTTCAGCAAAGTGACTGGGGACAAAGCTGACAAGTCCTAGATTTTAAAACAGGTTATGTGGAAGTGGATGAAACAGCTTTTAATTTACTTGTGTACTGACATCTAGTTTGGATATCCTATTAATTAATTAATTAATTGTTATTTATTTATATTTTAGTAACACAAACATTTAAAGCCCTAAAATGGCTATAGGCAAAATTTGCCCACTCATCTGATACGTGAACTATCTCTTTGCTGTTGAAGGCATGAAGAGAAATATCCAGAATTCCAAGCCTGGATTTCAGAGCAGCTGAAATTATGTTTAAAGTGGTCATTTTCCATTCCTTGTGTTCATTCAGGGTGGTCTCCTGGGAACACAAATTGGCTTTTGTATTCAATCATGTAATCATAGATGATTGAATTCAATCATCTAATCATGTACTGGATTTTAGAACATCCTGAAATCATTAGGATAAGTTAATCAAATGGACAAATAGAGAATATTGTTTAAGAAAAAACATAATCTTATTTTGTTATGGGAAAACCACCCTTTATCTCACATTTTGCAATAGTTTACATGGATATAAGCATACCAAAATTCAAGACTTTAGTAGAATTAGTGGGAAAATGGTGACAGTTACAGAAAACAAATATCACAATGTATAGAAAGTACCAAAAAACATTTTGGGGTGTTCCTGCTCAAATGTTAAACAGAAAATATCTGGAAACTCAGAAGACTACTACTATAAGAAGATTAATCACAGGGTTTGTTGTTTTATTATTGCTCTGTTTATCTCTGAAAGTTTTTCAATAATTGGTCCATCAAAGGAAAAGAACCTACTCAGGGCTGTGTTTCAGTTCCATGACACAGGGGCCAGAATTGTCACAAATTAAATTTCTTTTTTTGATCTCTAATGTGTCTGTCAGTTTTTATGGGAAAAAGAAAAAAAAGCCAGCTGCCTCAGAAAGTGGACTATCTAGGTAAAGACAAAGTTAATCTGAGAACAATGAAAGGCAAATCAATAGTAACCCCATCCCACTCTTTATGCCTGGATTTACTAAGAAAGTGGTACTGTAAATTATTGGCTTCAAACAAGTGCTTGAACCATATCTCTCCCTTTTGTTAAGTGTGTGTAATGATTAGTGACTTGAAATCATAGAAAATATTTAAGAATAAAGATGGTTGATGCTACTACATTTCGCCTTCTTTTCCAGAAGGATTTTTCATTTTTTTACTTTGGTCTATCTTATGTCTATTTATTACTTTTAACTCCCTTCCCAGAATAAGATAAATAGTGTTTCTCAGAAGTGTAATGATGTTTATTTCTGTAAAAAAATATTAATAAACTAAATAAAGATTGATGATGGATGAAAATCTATACTCAGACAAGATCTACTTTTCTTTTCTGAATTAGTTTTATCTCTTCTACTGTAGAGAAACAACCAGAACTCAGAGAATGGGGTTTCAGGTTCAAAGAATTAAGGATCATTGGTTCTGATTCACACCCTTCAAACATGGCCCCAATTTAGATGGATACAATAGCTCAAAATAAAGAGTTATTTTCTAGTTATGAGCTAAAATAGCCATTATGGCAGAGAATAAAAACACTCATTAAATTCACAAGAAGCTTTGTCTTTTTGTATTTCCAGGGAAGTTTTGCAGACTTTCATTTTTAGGCTCCTTTTTGCATTGTCACCTGAATTTTTCCAGGCTTCTCTCAACTAAAACATCAAATCTTTCCACATTAGGTCATTAATAATGTGGGATATAACCTCCTTTCTAGTGAGTTGCTGTTACTGTCCTGCCCTTTGTATTGACCACCCTGCCTTGCATTTGTTTCCTCAGCGTATTTCTGTGCCTTACTCTGCATTTCTTCTTCCAAATTGGTTTATAACCTAAATCAGCCAACACATTTGGGAGCAGGTTTGGAACCTGATCTTTTGTGCACCTGCATTTTTACCTCTAATTGCCAAAGTCTTGTCGTTCCTATTTGCCCTCTGTCACTGGGATCCAATCAAGTTCTGCATCTTTGAGCTGCTCATAATTTGTAATTTGCTGATCTCACTGATTAGTCATTTGTATTTTTGGATTGATTTAGATGGAGTAGTCTTTTGAATATTTTCACTGGGTATATAAAGTGATTTCCTAAATGCCCCAGTAAATTACAAGTAGGGATTTCCCACTCAAAGCTCTTCAGAAAAAGAATTTATGAGATGTGTTGCAGTGATTTCTCATTGATAAAGGCATCCAGATGCTCTACAATCATCAAATAATAAACTTCCATAGGTTTTCTTACCATAGTAGCTGATAAACTTACCCACACACTTGTTGTGTCCCCAAACTTTATTGTGTCCAAACTCAAACTTTCTTAGCTAGTACTTTTATATATAAAAAATGAACATTCTCTTAATTTTTACTCATATTTTCTAAAGTGAAATTTTATACCTCTACTTACTTAGACTTTGGACTTAGGAAGACATTTTGCATCAGGAATTTCTGTAGGAATGCAAACTTCCACTGACTCCTGAGAGGGCAAAGTGACTGAACTGGGAGATCAAGATTAAAAAGACAAGGTAATTCTGACACCTTATTTTTTCTCGTAATAGGACATTCATTTTTCTGAAATAATGAAATCCTGCACCTTATTCTCAGACAAGACTATTAAAACTGACATCTATTTCCTATCCACACTACACCTATGAAGTTGTGTGGCTTTTTGTGATGGTTGTTCTCAGTTGTTTGAAGCCTTGTTACTGTCAGCCTTCCCCAGTCTTCTTGAGGTTGGCCTAGTAATGTGCATTATCACATCAAATTATCAAATTATTGCGTTTTTAGCTCCTTACTGCTTCATCATTCGCATCCAGAATGCCTGACCTCGGCCAGGAAGGTCTCCTGGCACTCCCTGAACTACAAGAAAACAGTGACATGATGGGTCATTTTGCTCAGGGCACTCCTGGCTCTGTGCCATGAACTGCAAACAACAATCCTGCATCTATGATGAACAATTTGTGACAGGTACCTCAGCAGTCAGAATAATCTGCCAGCCCAGCAGCCAAAGCCATCTTAACTCAGTGGCCCACCAGCAAATGGTTTCTGAAGTTGATGATCTTGTGTCACAGTCACAGAATTCCTGAATGACCTGGATTGGAAGGGACCTTAAAAATCATCTTGTTCCACCCCCTGTCCTGGGCAGGGACACCTTCCACCAGCTCAGGTTGCTCCAAGCCCCATCCAGCCTGGCCTTGGACGCTTCCAGGGATCCAGGGGCAGCCACAGCTTCTCTGGGCAACCTGTGCCAGGGCCTCCTCACCCTCCCAGGGAACAATTTCTTCCCAATATCCCATCTAACCCTACTCTGTGTCACTTTGAGGCCATTCCCCCTTGTCCTGTCACTCCACGCTCTTCAGACTGGGCCTGGTTTTATTACCTCTATAAGTAGGATGAATATGCCCTGCACATAATGTAAATGTAAAAAATGTAAAGATAAATTTAAAACCAAAATAAATTAAATCAAAAGGCAGCTAAAAATTCCTGTACCAGGAATCCAACTATGGTCTCTTATAAGTTAACCAGTTTCAATTGCCTTGTACCTGGAGCTGGACCAGTTACCCTACACAGGTTCCTTCCAAACTTAATTGCTCCATAATTCTACTAGGAAGTCCTAACTTTCACTCTAAGGATGTGGAAAAAACTGTCATTAAAAAATCAAGGAAACCATACAGATCACCACAACAGTACTGACTGTATCATTCTCTTTTCCCTTATTCTTAAAATATACTAAAGCTGATAATATTAACTTAACCCAAGTGGAGAGACAGAAAAGTACATAGAGCTACCTAAGAAATTCTTATTTTCTCACAGTTCTTTACTTTTTAAAATAATAGATTCTTCCCTTCAGGACCTTTCAAACCATTTTTATCACAACTCAAATGTTCTCCACCAAGAAGTGTAATTTTCATTCTGAGGACAGGAACTTAGGCTCTTTTTCTCCTTCCTGTTTAAAATTTACAAAAACAAACAAACAAAACCTAAAAACAAACAACTAAAAACAAACAACCAAACAAACCCACAAATAAAAGTATCAGCAAAGTTTAGTACAGACAAAAATGAACATGTTCAGCAACAGTTTGAATTTCAAGGAAGCTTTTGGTTCAAACTATTTTCTCACTAATTTTGTAATCTGGAAACAGAAAGGAGAGATGGAAGCTGGTACTGAAATACTCAACACATTAAAACCACTGAGAGATCTGTGACAAGAACAGGAAAATTTTGGTTTCCCTTAGCATAAGCCATAAGTGTACTCCGTCAGTTCTGCTTATTCTCCAATATTTATGCCAAAATTAATTTTTTTCCCCAATTAAAGACAATAATCACTTTAAAAATATCTGATTATTATCAGTGCTACTGCCTGTTCACGTTTTCTAATCAAAACTACTTCTCTCGTGCTGTTAAACTTTATTTTGACCATCACTGCTGCTGCTGTAGCACAACCAGCACAACTGAAGTCATCCATTCAATCTGGGCACCAGGTATCTAACACAGAATAAATTAGAAAATTGTTAGCTATCTGTAATCTATTTAGTGTAATTTCCTGGATGAATATCTGTACTCAGTTGTGAATAGAAATCTTTTTTTTTTTTTTTCAAAATCATTGACTGTGTCCTTAGAAAAGTAACTCTCAAAGATTCTCATTAAAAGTCTGTATGACAATTTTAGTAGAAATGTTTCCTCCTCTCTTTAGCTGACCATTTTTGCAGTTGAAGAGTATCATTGCAAAAGTCATCCCAGTTTGCTAGCCTAGGAACCTCAGAGAAAGTTTAATCCTTTAGTAGGCATATAACTCACTCTTCTCAATGATTCCTGTGTCCTTTTGTCCTTTAAAAAAGAGCTGAGGATGTATATATAACCAGGCTTTTCCTCATGCCCAGTTTTTCCAGTACATTTATTTTCACTGAGCTGGCACCAATGTCCATTCCTATTGCAATTTCAGTATTACCTGCCTCTGCTCAAGTACCAAATATTCAAATCTACACATATTGAGTTTCAACAAGTTCCATGCAGTCTTGTCCTCCTGGACTCCTTTACATAAAATTATGTGCTTTTTCCTTTCCATGGATAGGATGATAAAGCTTAATTCATGTCCACTAACTCAGCTCCAAAACAATAAAATTGAGTTAAATCTCTCCCTTTAATAGTGAACTTCTTAAGCCAAATTCTCCTGAGAACCAGCTCATTCTGCTTTTGGAGGCTATTTCTGTTGCATGGTAGAAAAAGGATAAGCCTATTCTTAAACCAGTGCTTAGATAAGTTCTGACATATTTTACCCATCACTGATCAAGCACTTCATCTAATTAGCTTTCTAATGAACTGCTCAATTGCAAAGCAGGTATGCTGCATCTTTTTTTCTAACTGCTCTATGGGAGATCTTTTAAAAATATACCACACTGGTAACAAAATTCCTTTTCCCCCTCAAGGGCTCTGTGTAGGGATGGGCCCTCCCAGCGTGCCCAGCTCCAGGTTTAGCTGATCCCCTCTCCCCTCATGAGCCCCTGTGTGTGCAGTCAGTGTTTGTCCCAACAGCCTCTGTCTCCATAGAGGGGGCAGATATAGGAGTTATAAACTGGATTAAAGTGGGTAAGATGTTCCTGGCTGGTTGTTGAACTGGGGCAATGAAATATTGTGTGCCATCATTCAAAGCTGGCACTTCAAGTGCTTCGTGTAGGGCTCTGCAATGGGCTTGATTCCTCAGCTGCTTCTGTAATCACTTCTTTGAGCTTTGTTTTGTTGTTTTATCCCAATCCCTTAGACCACCAGCAATAAAGACCAGAGAAAAAAACGCCTAAACTCCACACTTCAATGGAAGCCCAGTAATTAAATTTTACCATTAAACTTCACCATTTCATGCAAATCATGTCTTGCCAAATGCACCTCCCCTGCCCGAGGGGTTGTGATGGTTGCCAGCTGACCTGCAAGGAGCCAGCCAGGATGTCCTCTCCAGGTCTGACTGGATGTGGCTGCCAGACTGCACTGCTCCCCTGGCTCTGCAGGCTTCCCTGGGCATCCTGTCTGCTGCACAAAGGCCATAGTTCCTCTGCAGAACACCTGCAGCCAAACAGCTTTTCTAATAAGGAAATATAAAACCCTGAGCACCACCAGTTTCTGGGAGAGCTGAAGAGGACTCAGGATTTCGGAGGACTATCATTGAAAATTCAAAACAGGAATTTCGGAGTGGGACTTCTGACTCCTCTTTAAATACCATATTTTTGAGAGTGCTAATAGAAAAAAAACTGCCCAGACCAGCAGGATGAAGGAGTATTATTTAGGTGATTAACACCCCAGAACAGTGCAGAGAGCCGGTCAAAGGCAGCTCTAAAGCACACGACATGCTTAACGAGAAGCCACAGGCAAGCTTTGAGCACAAATCCCCTAATCCTATTGATCCTGCTCCTGGAAAAAGGGAAGCTCTTGTGTGCCACAGAAGGGTGACAATATCCAGTAAGTGCCCAAGGCAGACAGTGTTTGCTTCGGGGAACTTCATCACGGAATGTTCTTCATTACTTGAAAAATCACTTCTGTCAATACTCCAGCCACATCCTCCCTGGCTGCTGCTGCTTAAGATGCTGTCAATCTTCCCATATGATTTTGTGAACCAAATAAATCCCAAGTCATTTAAAGGCGTTATTATCTCTGCTGATAATGTTACCCCAGTCAGGAGTTGCAGAAATAGGAAAATAAAACTTATTTCAGTCCTTTTGTTTGCCAGTCTCTCAGTCTCCCAATGTGAAAACATAAGGTTTCAACCCAGAATTGTAGTATGTATTTGAATATATTCTCATAGACATAAATCTGCTCACAGTGTTCAACCAGGAGTATAATTCTATTATAAATCAAAGAAAAGGTTATTTTTTTTTCTTTCTAGAAGCAATTATCTTTGAAAGCAGGCACTTCATTCGTACAGATTATCTGACATGCCAGAATAACCTGTTTGGTTAATTTTTCTGTAGGTTTTTCCACATGGGTTTACCCATTCCCCAGAAGAATGTAAATTCTCCTCCCTAAAGTGATTGTTATTCCTCATGTCAGAGATTACTATAGTTTTACATACTTTGATATATATCTCAAACCACAAAGTCATAAAAAAAATATTGTTGATTCTGATTTGATTAAAAGTGTATTCAAAACAACTCCCTTTGTGAGAAGAGTTATCAAAAGATTTTTTCCACCCATAGTGCTCTTTTTTAGTTTTCAGAACTGGAGCACTACAAAATGCATATCAAAATAGAGGCTGAAATTACTGTGTTAATGGCAATTTCAAATTTTATTCTGCTTCAGTTGGTAAGATATCAGCAATAATCTAAATTTATAAGTGGCTGTTTCAGAAAAGAAAAGAAGAATTTTATTTTATGAAGGTAATTTAGGGAAGCGACTGTAAGGACATTCTGGCCCTTGAATAACAAGTAACAATTATCTTATGTTGTCATAACAGCAAGGAAGCAACAAAATATGATTTTGCTAATTGTAAAATATCCTTAGCTACCTAACTCTCAGAGAAAATAATCTGTCCTTGTGTCTCCCATTCTTAATTGTTTGTGTCCAAGTCAAGAGTGGTATAAAAAATAAAATGAAATAAAATTTTGTCCTTTCATGTCTCTGTGGACAATGAGCACATGCTCACACACCCCAAAAAAAGTTAAAAAAAGGTGATAATGATGAGATACTTTTTATACCACTCATACTGTGAGTAACTATTTGAATATCCAGCAAAGAAATTGGGCAATTAATTATTCCCACTTACTGTCCTGGAAAGAACAGAGAATCATAAAAAATAAGGAGAGGAAAAATGTGAACTGGTGATTCATCTGTTTGACTCAAGGCAGAATGAATGAGTGTCAAGCAACAATTTAAAATATGCATAAAACTGCACAACTAGAATTATTGTTCATCCTGTTGCTGCTTGTTCTTTTTTTACCTTTCATTAATTTTCACTGTAATTTAACTAAATATGAAATGCAGAAAATTATTCGCTTCATACAATGGAAAGATGGGAGTTCAGTTGCAGGAGTGGCAGAGAAAAACTGTGTTCTGCAAAAGGAACGTGTTGTATGAATGGGTTTTGTGCTCTGAGAGAAACAGATGGGCCCCAATGAAATGTCTCACAGGGAGGATTCTGACCCCAGAGGTTGGTGGGAAACCAAGCTGGAAAAACATCATCATGTTTCCAGGAGATGGAAGTCTATCAAAGGAACCACCAAGTGTGGAAATGTTCTGTGACACCACAGTGTTCCATGGAGCATTCCATCAATGAATCATGGAATCATTTCAGTTGGAAGGGACTTCTAAGGTCATTGAGTCCAACTGTTCCCCAGCACTGCCAAGGTCACCACTAACCCGTGTCCCCAAGTGCCACATCCACCTGTCTTTAAATACCTCCAAGGACAGGGGCTCCAGCACTTCCCTGGGCTCGAGAAGGTGCAAGAAATCTGAACAACTTTGAGATACCCTTCTCATCCTTTTAATTTTGCCTGTGAATAAAATACATAGCCTTTTTTTTTTTTACATTTCCTTATTTCTATATTTCTGATATGATCGTGTTGATGATTGCTTTAGCATGTAACATTGCATTGCAACACTCTTGAATCGTAGAATCATTAAGGTTAGAAAAGACCTCTAAGATCATCGAGATATCATCAATAATGGATAATTTTCACTGCCCATGGCAGCGGGTTGGAACAAGATGATCTTTAAGGTCCTTTCCAACCCAAACCATTCTGTGCTTCTGGAATTGACACCAGAAGATACACTGCAAATAGAAATTAATCTTGCAAATCATTACAGTTTGACATTTAACGGGTATTCTAATAAAGTTTGAACACAAGGATGCTTCTAGAGACTTATTCAAAAAGGTCACAAAAACCAGCCATAAATTTGCATTGCAATTTGAATGAAAACTCACAGCTTTATTTTTGCACTGTCACTGCTAGTAATCACTTGGCAAATTTGACTGTGACACTAAGGTTACTGCCAGGATCTTGGAAGAAAAGTTCAAGGAAAACTCCAGTGCCTACAAGGGGCTGTTAGTTTAAAGTCTCCTTGGAAAAGCAGTACCTCCACTGCCCTCAATGCCAGGGTAAGACACTCCCTTCAGACTTCAAAATCATGGAATCACAGCATGGCCTGAGTTGGAAGGAACCTTAAAGCTCATCCAGTCCCACCCCCTGCCATGGGCAGGGACACCTTCCACCAGCCCAGGTTGCTCCAAGCCCCGTCCAACCTGGCCTTGGACACTTCCAGGGATCCAGGGGCAGCCACAGCTTCTCTGGGCAACCTGTGCCAGGGCCTCCCCACCCTCACAGGGAAAAATCATCTCCATCAGCTCATTTTGTTGGTGACTTGGTTTTCTAGTTTCTTTTTTTCCTTCTGTTACCAGACTCTCCCAGGGGAGTCAGACATTCCTGTACCCATATAATAGCTGGATTCTAACTATGTAATAATAATTTCTGTATCAACACTGAGCTGTTTTTGAAAACTCTATTTGCAAGTCCTTTATACTAAAAATAAAACAAGAAGGTAAAGGAAACAAATTAGGAAATGCATGGATTTCAGGTTGCTTTTATTTGCCCCTTTATCTCATTTTCAAAGGATCACTCCCTTACTTAGTCTTTCTAAACCAAGCTTCACCCTGAGTGGAATTTCCAGAGGAGTTATAAAGTCCTGAAAAATGGGTTTTATAACAGAAATGTTAACAGTTGACTCTGAACAGTAGCAGAGTTACCAACCCCTGCTATAATATAGTAGTCTCTAACTACTCTAATTCTGGTGAAAAGTTGCTGTAATGTGACTCCCTATCTATACTTAGACCACATCATTTCTCTTCTTTATGGTCCTCATTATGGTAAGGAAAATGCATGTCCCCCCAGAGAAAGCTGGCAAAAGAGGATCTAAGTACTTATAAGCTCTGTTTCTTTTCCATCAGTGCCTGAATATAAGGCTGGAGGATCTAATGTGCTTACAGTAATGAGAAACACTATCAATCCTCCTCAGAAAATGAAGACTTAGATGTGGTACAGAATTCTAAGAGAAGTTAATCTATAGTGCCTTTTGTCTTGAAGGATTCCTGGGTGTTTTAGTGACTAATGTCCCTGAACAACATCCACTCATCCCAAAAAAACACAGCCACCTGTAGGATGGACAAAGCATCTTCAGTGCCATAACTGTCCTCATGCTCACAGAACAGGAGGAAAACAGAAAACAGAGAATATATTCCTAAAATTAACTACCAAGTGGGAGGCACAATAGTTTTGCATCAGCTGGTCTCCTGATACTTCCTACAGGTACAATCAAAAAATTCTTTATAGTGAGCCGACTGTATATTTGCTTTTATTAGAAAAGAGAATTCCTAGTGTTTGTGCTATTATTCTGTTCTGGAACAGCACTACAATCACACAGTGCCTCTGTTCTAACTGTGCAGTTGCACTTGATATTTTTTGTGCTGAGGGGGCAGGGGAGTGAAAGGATGCAGATATTATATTGGAAAATTCAAAATTAAAAATACATATTTAATGAAAAAATATTTTTTACAGTATCATTTTCAACACTGTTAAGTACTCTTTCTTCACACTTGCATTTTTCCAGTATTAAATTAGAGGTTTTTTGATGTAATGTTTGTGTTCATGAATACTATGTGTTTATGTGTGTTAGAGGGAGAGAGAATTTATGTGCATAAACTGTCATTTCAAGGTCAGATTGTGAAATGCAATTGCTATTAATGACAGTAAACACCAGAGGTGGATAAATATGGGTAGCTTTTAGCAGATGAGCAGCTTAGACCATTGCTTAATATTTTTTAGAGCAGACAAAAGTTTTTTGATATGCAGTGGAAAACAGCAGCAAAGGCAGAGCAAAGTCAAAGCTATAATCAGAATGTACTGTGATTAAAAAAAGAATAAATCAGATGGATACAGGAGATTATGACCATCTGTATATTTTTGCCTCACATGTCACTCCCACCCGTACTTGAGGCCCCAAAAAAACCCTCATCCTCAACATTTTTGCCCAGGAATATATATCCCATTTCAGCCTGGGATAACTTCCATTCAACAAAACATGCAGCTCCAAAAGAGGTTAATCAATATTAATTGCTGGTCAAAAAAGGAATTATTAGGAGGAGAGGGAAGGTGCCTTTCATCCCTAGGACATCATTTACAAATCCCCTTTCCCCGAGGTGAGACTTTCCTACAGGAGCTCCCTGATGCCCCACAGGTGACAATCCCTGACCAACACTGAGACCTTCACATCTAACACAGAACATGGTAAATCTGTGCACAGTTCAAACAGAGGGGATGATGTTAATTCTCTTTGTACAGAAAATGCATTAGTTATCCCTTCTGGTTGAGAATCAAATTTTTGCCCGTGTTGAAGCAAACACGACTGTAATTTTATTTTGTCTTGTTCTGGAAATGAAGCTAAATAACCTAACTGTCTTTCCATCCACTTGATGGTGCTGTTTGCAAAATACATACTACGTAGTGAAAAAGAAGGAATGAAATCCAGAACTTATTTTACTCCTAGAAAATAAAGTGAATAACGAGTCAATGTTCTTAGAGTCTGCTTTAGATACAAAAGCTACACCATCCTGTCATCCCAGTGTTCCCTGCATTTTCAATTAAATGCAGCAAGTTTTACACCCCCTCCCAATTACCAAATCTTTTAATCTTTCCTTAAAACTCATGGCCATGTGACACAGCCAGTAAGGTCACTTGCATAATTAGGATGACTCATGTAACCAAGTTTGTCAGATCAGCATTTTGAAGGCAGGATTTGAATTTTTGCCAGAAAAAAAGACTCTGCAATTTCAGACCCTGATCTTCAACGGCTAAAATATTTGAGAATTTTCATACTCACCCTCTCCTTACACAAAAGTTTAAACCACACATATTTGGGTTATGTCTATATTTGAAGGAATATCAGTAGCCAGCTAAAAGTATTAAGGTTATGAGACTACATAATGTCAGTAGGGCACATCAGTGGTGCAGTCTAATAGATTATCTAAGTAGGATGTATTATGCAGCAGAATCAGGAGGCTTATATTGGAAACTGTGCTGTAATAAAACACATTTAATGAGTTAGAATTAATACAGTGTAATGTAGGCATGCACAGCATAATGGGATCTTGCAGGGATCAAAAACAAAAAAAGAATTATTTGTTGTGATTCCTAGAAATAGAATTAAATTCCTATAGATTTTTCTATAGCAAGAGTAGAACAATCAGGTACTTAAATTGCTGAGAACTTGGTATGTAGGCCCACATAAAATATTATTGCTTTTAAATAAAACCATGCAAAAAATATTTTTAGATCTTGGGTACTTTACATTTATTAATAAATATTTTATGAAGTTCCATCACAGAAGTTATTTAAACATGTGATAAGCCTGAATAATTAGTCTGCAGCACATATCACGAATAAAACAGATTACTTGGGGGAAAAAAAAGCAAAAATGCCAGGCTTGCCTAAGACACGAAATGAGGATGTGAGATGAGGCACTGAAATGACATTAACCTTGATTAAGGTTACTGCCTAAAACTGATTGTCAACACAGGATCTTTCAATGCATTACCCTTATTCCTGTTCTTATATCTCAATCTGAAGGAAATTTTAATGGACTTTTGAAAAACATGTTAATAGTTACATGGGAAAAGGAAGTGTCAGAATCACATATAAATTCTTCCCCTGGTAATTTTCCCTTCACTCTCCCCTCCCCTCTGCAGTGGCTTTCCTCCATTAGAGCAGGCCTTGTCCATAACTGTCAGGCTGTGCACAACAATTTCAGGGAGAGTTTTTTGGGTCACTCGGCTTTGCCCATCATGGGTGCTGTTGTTGTGTGGGAGGGCTGGCCCTGCCAGGCTGACATGATCACTGCTGTGTCTGCTCCTGCCTCCTTGGAGCTCCCCTGCGAGATGCAGGGCCCAGAGCCCCTGCCCTGCTCTCACCAGCCGGGCACAGCCCATCCTCCTAGAGCCTGATCACCCTCCCTGCCGGGCTGGAGGGATCAATGGACACAGGGATTGTCACACAGTCCTTCAGAGATGTGGCAGTGGGGGAACAGAGGGAAGGAAAACAGTCTGGGGACTGCTCCTTCTCTTCCAACACCCATGGGTGGGCTTTTGCTACCTTTTACTTCTCCTCAGCCTGGAGGTTCTCCTGGGTGGAGATCTGTCTTTAGCTCTTTAGAGTGCAAAGTTTATGCAGTAGCCTTGTAGAGGCACACAAAACTAAAATTAAGTGCATTGCAAATCTGCCCAGCAAGCAAATACAATCCCACATGTTCATTACTTTCTGTAACTCCACTTGTGTTTTAGTTTTATCACGATGGCACTTCTGAAGCCCATCTCCCAAGAGTCTTCACCTACCACTGACCATGGGAGCAGGCATGGAGAGGACAAACTTCATTCCTTTCAGTTGATCCCTTTCATCATTAGATCCAACCACTAATTTATACTTAATCCATTGGACCAAATGAAAACTAGTCTGAAATAAGCCTGCTTGAAGTTCCCATAATGTGCATAAGCTCTTAGCACCAACCATTTGGCTTCACAGACATGGTCATGTCATGTCACACTACTCAATAATGTAGGTATAGACAACATGTGGCTACTGCTGTGCAGTGAAAAGGGAAAGAAAAAACAGAAAGCAGGAGTAAAAGGATAGAAAAAAATAAAAAAGGTTGTAATAAAAATATACTATTGTGTTACATCAAAATAATTTTCAACAATTAAACACTGAGGGGGAAAAAGGAACAGAAATATATTACTAAATATTTTTAACATAACAGTCGAGGACTTTAATGCTTTTGTTGATGTTGATGGATAACATGAGTAGGATCATCTTTGACTTGCAAACTATATTAACCTTTAGAAAGATGCAAAGCAATCATTGTTAAGTCTCTGAGTAACCACACAGTTGCTACTCAGACTACACATAAGTTTCTTGGCATCTAACAAGTTGGCAAAGCTTTACTGCAGACCTAGAACTGTAACTGGTTTGTTCTTGTTGCTTAGTTGTAGTTTAGTAGTACCTGGAGACTACAAACAAATGAAATGTAGCCAGTTGGAAACAGGGATCAGCTGCAGAGAGTTCCAGGTCAACTCACTGCAAATCACACCTCTGAATTCTCTCTGGGACTCTTTCTGCTGTGACACAGATGTGTCCTAAATGTAAAAAACACATATATCAGTCAACATCTCCAACAGCACATTACCCTTCTCAGAGAGAAGGTGCAGTTGTGGTTTAACTGTGTTAAAGTTTGGTGAGAATGATTCCACTGAATCCTGAACAGAAAATCATTGGTAACCAGGTGGTGAAAAAGTTAAATTTTTGTCGTACATCTATGGAAAAAAGACAGCTTTGATATTCAACAAATATTACATTCCAGGTATAATCCAGTTTTTTCTTTACACTGTGAGCCTCACAGACCACTTCCAAAGAGTATCAGGCATAACTCTTGCACAGCACATCAGTTTTGCACCAGCGGGATTTCACACTGGAGATCCTGGTGCCAAAAAATGTGGTGGAGATTCCTCAGTGGAAAGAGCTGTGATGAAGTCAAGTAAGAACAAAAAGAAAGCACTGCAGTAAAGGAGAATTACTCTGTTTCTACATCCAGAACTGCCACCTAAAATACTCGGCTGTAAATGTTTGCAGAACTGTAGTGCCACAAAACTTTAGGTTGGCCAGTTGTTGATAAAAAGGAAGATAAGTAAGAACAGGACTGAGGACACGTTAATTGTAGTACTAGTGAAGAAATCAAGCAGTGAAAAAATTGAGTCTGACTTTGTGATGAATAACAAAGTCTTAAACACTGGCAGGATTGCAAAAATAGTACCATAAATTGGGCATATTATTACAAAACATAAGGCTTTCTGTGCACAGATAACTGACGGTGGGTGGTTTTCTTTTATGAACGGAGTGTAAAAGCTATTAGGAAAAAAAGAAGCCTTTTGAAAACAGTTAGAAAGGAAAAAAAGGATATAACCTTGTGTTTGCAAGTAGTCCTTCCAGAAACATCTTTAAACGTCTGTAACACATGGATATGAAAATAACCTATTTTTTTATTGTGCTATTCTGCTGGAAAAGACTCATACCTTTGCTACCAACTTTCACAAAAATTTAAGCATCATTTGATTCCTTCTTTAGCCCTGAAAATAAGTCATAAGCAGAATAGTCACTTTGCTGGTCCTCCTCACAGCAAAGCACTTAATCCAATTTTTTTTTTTTTAATCTTAAATGAAAGGAAGAGAATTAGTACTTAACTTGAACAAAGTCTGAACAAATACTGTAATCAAGAAATTTCGTCGTGTTTTTCTCTCAGATGTCCTTGAATAGAACACAGATTTACTCTTTAAAGCATCTTGATGACATATTTAACATAAGCATTTGGTTTGAGGCTTGTTAGTCTTGTTTTGGCTTTAGAATTTTGAGATGTGTTACTTAGATGTGATTATTCATTATCCATGGCCTATAGTAGAGCATAGTGGATGAAACAGTGAAAATTAAGCTGCATTCAGTAACATCAAGATGTAGAGCCCAAACTTAAAAAAAAAAAAAAAAAAAAAAAAAAAAGTAAAATTAAGACCTGTTTTGTATTGTTTATTGCTATTTTGGCTTAGGTTTTTTTAATAATTTTTAGTGTCTAGTCTTTCAGCTCACACTGCTGACATTCCTGGAACTGTTTGATATTTGTCAGCGTGGCAAATGCACACATATCTCTGGCTACAAAGGCAGAGCAGGTAACCCTGCAGGAAGGGCAGTACAGGGATGCTCTGGGGCATCTTGAGAATTACCTCAGCTGAACTGCCAAGGGAGAAGGTCAGGATGTGGCAGAAAAGCCTGAAGAAGTCTTCAGTGAAGCAGCACTCCAGTTCACTGTGTTTTGTGTCACCATGAGGGAAGAGAGGTCTCCTCAGAAAGAGAAGACTGAGAGGCTTTATCAGGCCTTCAAGTGGGTCTGAATCCTCCCTGCACCTGAGGGTGAGGGACATCTCACAGTAAGATATAAAAGCTGACCTGAGACCCATCAAACAGGGGCCCAGAAAAGGAAATGTCCATTCCTCAGGTCTGTGCTTCTAGGGTAATTCTGGACTCCTCATCATGATGAACAGGAGCAGAGCATTAATTCATTCCTTTATAGATCATCCACACTTTGAAAGTTGAACATGAGGGCACCTGTTCTTCAAAGCCATTTGTCCTTTGGGAGCACTCTGTTTCCTGGGCATCTGGAGTGTTATCCTTGAGGGTGGAGGCTGATCCAGGCAAGCTGTGGATGTTGATGAGGGAACCTCTATGAGCTTCAGCTCCTTAAACCACATTGCTGAGCACAGTGCAGCAGAGGAGGACCTCCCAAAACACACTGCAGCCAACGTAGGCATTGCTCTGACAGGATGGGCAGCTCATCCACAGGAACTGGAGGTGCCCTGGAGTGTAACAGCATGATATCCTGCAGGGTTATAGCATTCTTTGGAGGAGCACTGGGAAAAACTGCGTGTCCTGTCAAGGGCTCTGACACAACTGGAGTGTATCCCATTCAGAACACAAGGATAATGCCATTCCAGCTGACCCATAAACTCATGAGCCACCCAAATAACAACAGCTGTCATGGGAATGTCAGTGACAGGCTGCTTTTGCCACAGATTCATGGGAGTCTGGCAAGTCCACTGACTGCTGGATTAGGATGGAGCCTGGAAACAAAAATCCAATAGCACCTGGTCCTGTGAGTGGAGGATCTGAGATGAAGCAAGACTATGGTACAGATCAGTGTCTGGGTATTTTATTTTATGTGGTCTGAAATGAAATAGGGGCTCCATAGTTAAATGCACTCACTATGTCAGGACCACTCCAGCTTCAATTCTTCCTTCAGGACTGTAAAAGATTCAATTTCCATTATGAAGTCTCGAAATTATATCAACGATCAGGGTAGAATTAGACCTGATAGAGGTTTGGTGATCTTAAAAAATACAAGATATATCCATCTTTCATTGTAAGATTTTAGCTTTCCACTGGGCTTATTAATTTTTACACTTTTTTTGCTGTATTCTATCTATTTTTAATAAATAATGTTAATTGAAAACCTTTTTTGCAAATGCATGTGTACGTGTTCATTTCTGCTGCATTTATTTTTAGCTTCCTGATGAATTTATAAATTTATTTTTTTTATAAAATGAACAGGAAAATAAAAGACAGGAAAATCCTCAGCACAGAGGCAAAGAAAAGAGTAAATACATTCATTGCTTTCCTCAAAAGAAATGTATTGTGCAGCTCCTGAGGAATACAATATTGAGATGAAAATGAAGCTGCAATGGAAATGGAATGAGAAATAGGTATTTGCTTCTGGGTGAGCACAACAAACCTATCAGCTACATAGTTAAAAAGCAGCAGCCCCATCTCACCAGTTCCTGATGACTAAATAAACTACAGGTAAAAAGACAGGGGAATAAGACAGAAGGAAAGAAGGGAAACGAAGCTGCCAAATGAAAGAGAAGTGTTTCTGCAAAGGTCAGTAAGGGATAAGATTGGTTTGGAGTGAGCCAATACTACAGTGTAATTTGCAATATTTTCCAACACTTCAGAATAAGCATTCCTTGCTATTTTTAATACAGGCTTTAAGCCATGACTATCTAAATAGAGAGAGTAGGCATTAAAAGTTCATAGGGCTTGATATTGCCTGTAAAGAGGGAGCCCCTACAGAATTTTATTTTATTAGTAACCTTTATTAGCCTTGTAGCCAGTGCTGATTAAAGAATTGTGGCATATCTGTCAGCAGGCAGGAGTGCATGGAGATTATTAGCAACTGCATTTAAAAGTCTGAGAGCCAAGAGGTAGAGTCACAAGCCTGGAATACTAATTCCCATTTTACTCAGTGTAAACAGTCAAAGGGATGGATAAGAGCTTACTTGTCTCCTTTTATTGGCATGTTTATCTGTCCTTTTGCTCTTCTCCCTCACCATGTAACTAAGACAACAGAAATAATACAAAGTATGAGGTACCTACAAGCGTGGGTCAAACTGATTTCAGTGCAGAATACCCAAATTTGGCTGGTCAAACATAACTTCTGCCCCTTATAGACTAATGACTTCATTGGAATATACACACTCCACCTGCTCACAGGCAGATATGGACTAAATACTGATGGGAAATATGTATTCAAGAAAGGAAGCCCCTCAGCATTATGCATGTAGACACATTCCAGGCCTTTACCGAAGGATTTTGTTTATCTTTTGTAGACATAACTTCTAACCCAGATGACCCAAATTTCTTCACTGAGAATATTCACAACTCACATTTCAAACTGAGCTGCATAAGCAGTTGAGTCACACTGCATTCTTTTAGCTTGGGACTTAATAAATTACTTAATAATTTAAGAAATTTAACCCCATAATAATTTTTTGTGCTGCTCAAAGCATTTTTTTTTCCCATGACTGACTGTGTTGCAGTTGCAGCAAAAGCTTGTTTTGGTCACAGAACCACAGAATTGTTGGGGTTGAAAGGTTCCTCTGGAGATGAATCAGTCCATCCCCCTGCCAAGGCAAGGTTAATATTCCAATTAATGTGTTTTCCTTAGGATTTATCCAAGCCAAACATGAATAATGATGTTAAGAATATGCTTTGAAGTTAAACTCCACTTGGAAATGGCTAAATGTTTATGAACAATATCTTTCAATATTTATAATGCTTCATTCACCACTACAGTTCCGAAAATCCTGACACAAGTTAGGCAAAATTAGCCAGAGCTCTACTGATTTAGGAAAACAATCTGAGTACAGTTCAAGTATTGATGTAGTGACAAATTTTGGGAAGATTTATCTGTTTTCCCACTGGCAGAAAAACTCTTCTGTCTGGCACAGAACTAAAACCAAAGGATCATAAATCACTGAATTTTAAAGAACAAAAAATGGTTTCTACCAAAGACAAGCCAGTTACTCAGCTGGTAACTGGAACTCACCAACAATGCTTTTGTATTTTTTTGCTAGAAAACCTTTTATGAGACTGAGCATGACAGTGTGGTAGAAGAACCCCAAAGTTTTAAGTGAGCAATCCTTCATGTCCTCTTTTAGAATAACAAAGGGAAAAAGTAACCATAGGTATAACTGTAACATTGCCTGTGGACTGTGAATATATATCATGTAATCATAATTAATTAAATTAACAAACCTGGACAATATTTATGTTGTCCAGGGTATAGATTAAAATTAGAGTTGCAAAGGTATAGATTAAAATTTTAATAATCATAATAGAAAATATCTCTGAAGGTATTTAGAAAAGCTCAGCGTCGTCTTCCAAAATGTTTGTGTAAACAACTCCCTATTTTATTTCTGAAAATGTTGTGTTCTTTAAGGCTGCCTGACAATCTTGCCCAGTTTAAAATTTGTATGAATTGGTACACTTGCCTCTAAATATTTGTTACTAAGCCTTGGTAATTTAGCATGTTTTGCTTCTTGATCACTGAATGATTTGAGCATGTTTGCCTCTAATACTTGCAGTTCCCATGCAAAGTTTTATTTCGTTGCGTTCCTGCAGTTAAGAGATGTTCTGTCATCTGTGCTCCAAGAGCCCCTAAAGACTCCAGCTGGGCAGGAATGGTCCTGCACTCCCCTGGAAGTGCCTGAGGTGGGATCAGTGCCTCTTCCCATCCCGGTGTCTCTGGGATCCAGCCACTCCACACGGTGTTGGACCTGAACAGGCCACCCAAACAACACTCCTGGCAGTACCTGGAGATATTGAATCTCACTTCCTAAACCTAATATGTCAAAGGAATTAATATAATGAATCACTATTATTTCTCTACTGAAGCAAAAAGGAGTTGAATTAAATTTCCCCCGTGTTTTCCAGCTCTCTGATGTGGATTACTGTGATTTTTCTGCTCTTGCTAAAAAGAGTCATCTGGTGTTCACCTGCTCCTACCCTTTATGCTGCACTATTCAGAGACCCCCTTGTCAGCTCTCATTGAAACTTTCTGTAAAGCACAAAAATACAGTTACTGTGACTCACCTTTTCAGTGCAGGAAGCCCTGAATGTCTAACCAAATTCTACCCTACTCTCTGACTATTAAAATAATATTTATGGTGATATTGTCTCATCACAAAGATTTTGTTTCACGTTGTGGTTAATTTTTCTGCATTTTTGTCTGCAGTTCTATTCACCATCTATTTCTTTTATTCTTCTGTTTTACTTCTTTGGGACCAATTTCCTTATGGTCTTGCCACCTTCCCTGACCCAATAAACTGCCAGCACATGCTGTAAATTTTGGTCTCAGCTTAACTTTTCCTAAGGTAGATCTACCTTTTCTGTTCAGTTGGTCAGTGTTGCTTTCAGAAATATTCTGGATTTAAACTGTTGCAGAACTACTTTTGTCAAAAAATAAGCAGGTGAATCTATATGAAAATGAATGCCAAACCAGAAGTTTTAGCAGGATTTAATTAATACATTTTGATTCATCAGCCAGACAACTATTTGGGTACAGTAACCAGGAATTTAGAGGAAGCATTGATGTAGCATAGCCTGCAAAACTCAGTTGCAAAACTGCAAAAAATCTTGTCAGTGTAGCTTTAGCAGAAAAAAGGCAAACCACATGGAATTCTGAACTCATTGTACAGAATGATGGTGAATATCATGTCTATTTTACTGTCCAGATCAGCTTACAGAAGCTTAACCTACCTGCTTTAGGTCCATCTAGTGATTACTTTTCAACTGAAATTTTTATGGTAAAGTCTGCTGAGCCTGCAAAAACCATCTCTGGTCTACTGAGAAACAGAATTTTTATTTACTTAAAAAAAGAAGAATTAACATTTTGACAAACACAAGCCTCCCCCAGGGCATCCTCTTAGGCAGGACACAGAATGTTTTCCGACCGAGGCTTACTCTCCAAATTCTCTACCAAACCATTCAGCTACATTTAAGTAAAATAACCCACCAAGTTACCTTCAAGAACATCTGGAGAACTGTTTCCTCAAGTGTCTCTCTGGTTGAGTGGTAAACAAGGAGTTCCTTCTTCCACAGCTCTTCAGCCAGAGCTGAATTTATTCACAGTGCTCAAATTAGCAGCAAGAGAGTTCTCATCAGTGAATTAAGAAGTGTCACAAATCTGAGGGTACTTTTTTCCATCAGAGATCAGCAATTTGAAAGGCAGCAGAAAGCAGAGCTCTTTTAAATGATGATCTAATCTCATCATCTGTAATAGATCCACGGTGGAAGAAAAAACAACTGTGGGTGCAGCGTTCTGAGATTCCATCTCACCACCAACATTCGTTCAGTTTATTCACTTTTTGTATTATTCATTAACTGGTTTTGATATTGAATTGTGCTTTCATGTTCCAACTGCAGTTTTGTCTGAGAACTGCATAGAGACTACATAGACTGTATCACTGCCTCTTCAGAATATAAGGGAAAAATGTGTTTGCTCTTTGCTGAGAGTTCTTATCACAGCACATTCAGATGCAGAATCTGTAAGAATTTCACATAAGAATTTTAGAGACTCTTCGTTTTTAAATATCTCATCAAAACAGAAGGATTTCTTCCATTTGTTTGGATTCCTTATTGTATAAGGAATATTTCAGCTATAACATTTAAGTTTTTATACAGAGTCATGATTCATTCAGCATTTGCACAGTTCAGTTCCTACAGCACTGGAGTTTGCCTTGGTGATACTTGTGTGTGGAATGTAAATTTACATATCTATAGCCAAATGTAAATTAGATCATGTATTAGAAATGTATTAAAAATAGAAATACAATTATACCAGCACATCCTTGAAGATGATTGCTACTATTCACTTTAAAAAAACACATGACATGACAACATAATGTGCATTTTATTTGGCTGTTGTGAGAACAGCTGTCGTTTCAGGGACCTAATAAGAACATATATGAAACAGGGTGGTTTTTTCCTCAGTGTAGAGAAGATTTATTTAAAAAAAAATAAAACCAAAAAAATTGTTTCTGGCAGTTGACTTGACCCAAATAAGAAAAAAATCCTTCTCAACCTTAAGCAGATACTAAAATTAGATTTTATTGCTATTGCAGCATCAAATCTGAGATGGAGCAATGCAGTTCTTGTGTTAGAGGGTTTCTTTCAGCATTTATCAGGTATTTTTACCTGCTGAATTTGTTAAATACTCCCATCTCTATAGCTGCATGCTGACAAGCAACTTTCTCTGAGTTTGTAAGGGTGAATTTGTTAACATCACAGTTACCTTGTCACACTGTTCTCCTGATTGTGGCTAAGACCTCTTGATATGCCTTCCTGGACAGGATGAACCTCAATACATTTGTTTCCTGTTCAGCTGCCTCTTCACATAATGTACTAAACACTGGTTTAAACTGTAACATTCTCTTAGCACTGATCTGGGGTTTTTTTCTGTGAAATTCTGCTCAGTTATTTGGTTTAAGGCATGAACCAAATGCATGTCACATTTGGGTACCTGATGTCACATCTACTTTCACTGGAAGAAACAGAATTGAGTTTGTAATTCTGAAACAGTTGTAGTTGAAAAATTGGGGGGGGGTTCAATTAATAAAAAATAAAGATTAGGTTAAACAGGCAGTTTTAGACTTTTTCTTGGAAAACTGGTTTCAGAAGACAGATGATTATTACTGTTTTATCCACAGAAACCAATGAGCCAGCAATGAAAAACTGCTGCAGAGGGGTTCTACCAGGGAAGGTGGTTTTAATTCAGTGTCTTAATGTACTCTTAGGAGGCAGAAGCTCTACAGGACAGGGGGACTGAAAATATACCAGAAATGTGCAGCCCACTGGAAAGAAAACTCTACGTTATAAATGTATTTGTGCACTATATAAACATGTAAGTGTATAACACATGGTGTATTATAAACCCCGGGTCAAAATTCTCCATCCAGCTCCAAGGAACTCAGGGAGAACTTTTCCAACCTGAATGATCCTGTGATTCTGTGAAAAAAACTCATCCCTAGCACTCAGCTTGTCCTTAATGGAATTACATGAAGGGGGCTTTTCAGGTGAGTTTAAATCCAGCTCTTTTGAACTCTCTGTCTTTGTAACCTTCACTTTCTCCTAACATAGTGGACAGGGCTGTGTTTTCTACATGAAAACTAAACCAGTCCATTTTCCTTGCTTCTTGGATTGACACCTGCACAAACCACAGCACTAATTTTCTCTTTTAAGTTTTACACAGAAAGGGAAGAATCATTTACTTCTTAATTTAGGAGGATCAGAACAACTGTGAACTGCACAGGCTTTGAGACTTGAGGGGTGATAGTGAGGGAGAAGGAATAAATAACATTTACCTGGAAAATCAGCCTTTGCAAGGCAAGGCTGGAGAAAAGTTAAGCCTGTCTAACCTTTATACCTTCTTTTCATCAAATATAGATTTTTTTTAGACCACAAAGTATTAAGTCTAAAACTGGAAGTGGACTACAAAAACATTGAGTCCCAGATCTCTTGTGCCAACAATTAATGATGTTCTAGGAAATCCTACTTTGAGCACAAGTGGATTAATATGTATAATGGCACAGTTCTGTTTTATAAACTTTAATATGGGAAGTGCTGTGCTAAGCCATAGTCTATTTAAAAATAGGCATTATAATGAAAGAGCTTCGATTGCAGACGCCCATTTCCAAAAATCTCTTTAATGCACTTGTTGCAGGGTTTCACCAGTAAACAGCTGGTGATTTTATGACCCATAAACACATTTGCCCTATTTTTAAAAATGGTGCACAGAGGAGCTACTGCATGATGAAAATAAATACTATAGCACACTCCTCCACTGAAAGGTAACATTGGCATCATGCTTTTAGTCAACCCTCATATTTATCCCTCCAGCCTTACACTGACAACTTATATGGAACAGAAAGAAATGCTGATCTTCACACCAACTGATTAAGAAAATGAAAAGACATTTTCTGCAGACTAATTGTTTATTTCCCACCTTGTAATGTAGATGGTTTGGACTATTTCATTTTCCCTTCAAAGTAGGTGGCTGAAAACACACAGTGAGAAATTACCCTACAACTTGTTTAAATAAATGGATGAGAACAGAGAGACTGCAGTACAAGTGTTGCTACAGTGCACAGATTTATGAGGGATTATTCAGAGTTTTAGAGAATAATAGTGTCTAAAGAATTCCTTGATGAGTTTTAGATATAAATATGCCCAAGTCTTGAAAAAATAAATAAAAAAATATAATCATAAATTAGAAAATAATAACATACCCATGGATACGATAAGAAGTCCAGGAACTCATTTCAACATTGATCAGTTATTTCTGAATAATTTGTTGTTCCATCAATAGTTATAAAAGAGGGTGAGAATTGATCAAATGCTGTACAATATGAGAATGTCTTGGGAAATATAGATATACAGATCCATTTTTAATTTTAGAGATAGTGTAATCTATTTTTATGTCAGTATACAATATGTTGATGTGAGGTTGCAAGACAAAAGTGCTATTATGATTACTTGTTTATACAATATTCCTCAGTTAAATGAATTGATTTTCCTATTTATCTGACGTGTGACTTTAGAGTTCTCTGTGGTTTGTTCAAAAAAGTAATATCCAAATTTCACAGAAAATTTGGCATTTGGAATGACAGCGAAAATAAAGAAAAGCAGCAAAACTTCTCCCAGCATAGTTTTGATGGATAACATAATTATTTTTCTTTGTAGTACTCTTACTTATCTAAAGACATTGTTTCAGCATTCCTTTAAATGAATCCTCAAATATACAGGAGGATTAGGATTCCAGTTCAAGTAATCTCCAGGTTTACCAACACCTTTGGTGATTACAACCACCATTGTAAGCACTGGAACAGTCTGTAGAGAGAGTCCCCAGTCCTGGAGGGATTTAAAGACATGTGGATGTGGCACTTGAGGACGTGGTTTAATGATGGCCTTGACAGTGCTGGGGGAGTGGTTGGACCTGATGATCTGAAAGGTCTTTTCCAACCCAAATGACTCCATGGTTCTACAAAGACCACTAGGATCTGGAAGGTAGAGAATTCTTGACATTTTCTGGCCAAAGGTTCAAGCTCTGTGAAATCTTTGTACCTGACAACATCTGTGGGTGAGCCTGTAAGTGTCTTTGAATTAACTGAATTTCCTGGTTTGTTTTTTTAGGTGGTGTGAATTTGTGAGAATATAAAGGGCAGAAAAGGAAGGATTTTTGCATGGAAAAGGTTTGTTTAGCACCCAAAAGATACAGAATTAACCATCCTGAAAGTTAATCATGGAAGCACAAAATGGTTTGGGTTGGAAGGGACCTTAAATATCACCACCAGGGCCTCACCACCCTCACAAGGAAGAATTTATTCCCAATATCCCATCTAACTCTACTCTCTGTCTGTGCAAAGCCATTCCCCCTCGTCCTGTCACTCCAGGTCCTTCTCAATAGTCTCTCTCTCCATCTTTCCTGCAGGCTCCCTTCAGGCATTGGAAGGCCACAATTAGATAACCCCAAAGCTTCTCTTCTCCAGACTGAACAATCCCAATTTTCTCAGCCTTTTCTGGTAGGATAAGCAAGGTAAAAATTATTAAAATTGTGTGAGGAGTATGGATGTGATGCAGTGAGGGTGGGAGAGATATTGCAGTCCACGTCTAGACTGACACACACACGGTTTACAGCAGGAACAGAACAGGAACAGTAAGGCTAAAATGCATGAAGGTTCATGGAACTATATCATGGAAGAAAATTTTAAAGATCATGACATTCAGAATAACCAAAGAATCTCAGTTCTCACATGAGAGAACTGACTCATGATGACAAAGACCAGTTGCTTAAAATACTTAATACTTTACTACTTTACAGAATAAATAAAAGTACTTGTATGGTGAAAGTCAAGAATAACAACATAAAAAGTAAGATATGGTTAAATAATTTTCTACTAGTCTGACCTAACTGGAAAGCTTCTATAAAGAGGGGTAAAAAGTACATATGTAAGGAGAGAACGGGATAAAAAACGCGCTTTCCCCACCTTGAGTCATGTTGGAGAATCTCCTCCAGTGTGATTGGTTTAGCAGCCCACTAGATTTTTATTTCTTTTGTGACTTTTATATCTGTAAAGTTTTAACTTTTCATTTATCTAGAAAAATCTGAATTCATATGTCCATAATAACTTGATTGTAAAATTCTATATAGCAGTCCAAAAATCTTAGGAAAACTAATTGCATTTATTATTGAGCAATAGACACTAATTTTGAGTCCTCACAGGATTCCTAGCAATCATTACTCCAAAAGCAGTAGTTTGAAATTGGTGGTTAAAATAACTGCTTTGAAGGAAAGGAATTTTTTTCTACCTCTGAAGAATAATAAACTAAAACTACCTCCTGGCAGACAAAGTGATAGCCTTTTTCATAAGAGCTTGAGAATGACTAAACCTGAAGCCAATAGTTTCAATTACATATAAATGTTCTGATCAGATTATATTAAGGACAACTGAATCCTCATTAGTGTCCACAGCCATTGCCATCAGGGCTTTGAACCAGGTGTGCAGATCCTGCAACACCTTCTCCCCCAAGGGAATTTTAGCTGCCTGTCTGCGAGGCCAGCTCTGATCCAAGGCTGCTGCCTGATCTTTGATTAGACCCCTGTGAAAAACTGAAACCACGTGAGGAAAAGCTGTGAGAAGCCTTGCTGGGGGAGCACAAGTGATGTGGGGTTTTCTGCTCCCTCGTCTGAGCTGCAGTGTCCGTGTGCCTGTGCCTGGCTGTGCACGGTGCTGATCCCAGCACCAACCTGCTGCTTTGGCCTCCAACCCCCCTCACTGGGGCTCCAGCTGCCCTTTCCATGCTTTGTAGGGTCACTGTTTGTGGGGATCACTGCCCTGCCTGCCCTGCTGCTCCCTCAGCTCCCAGCTCACCTTCCCTTGCTCACCAACCCCTCCTTCTGCTGCCTCCCTGCCCCTGAGAACTTCAATGAAAAGCTGGTTCGGTAGATCTACGTCCTGCCCAAATGAGTCACTACCTCACAGGCAGCACAGTGCACATCATACTGGTTTGTAGTGTCGAAAAAAACAAGAACTGGAGAAAATTTAGTCTCTATCCACTGTGGTTTGGGAGTGTCTGCTGTCCTTGGGGGTTTTAGGCCCCTGGTGCCATGCAAATGGGACAACTACAGCTGGGAGTTCAGTCTCTTTGGAACGAGCAGCAGGAAATTGCAAAGCAAGTTCTGACCCTAATTGCAGCTTATGGGGAAAATTGTCTTAGATGAAACCTCTGGATGTTGTACAAATACTGAAACTGCTGAGCACAGTCAGCAAACACTCAACTGCTCAGGAGAGCAGGGAGCTCTTAGATGTCCTTGTTCTTAAAGAACAGCATTTGGGCAATAAAGAAGCAAGACAGTCGGTTTGTGTGGGCATGTTCATGTGAAGGGATACGTGGACAAGGGGTGAGGATGAGGAAGACCTCACTATGCAGAGCTCAAGTAGTAAAGCCTCTGTTCTGTGCTAACTCTTACCAAGTTCAGAAGAGAAATGATAAATTTGAGGGGGGAAAAAAAGTCACCAAAAGAGGGAAACACCAACTGTGCCTGAAAGTATTACCAAGTTGAAGTGAAACTGCAGACTTTCCTCACATGGCTTATTTCAGCCAAGGATTCCGTTATGTTTAAAACAGTCCTTATGACCTTCTCTAGGTTGCTATATAGTACCAAAATAGCCAAATTTCTTTGGGAAACTAAATAATCCCTCCCCCAAATCATAATCTTCTGCTCTAAATGCCAATAATCATCTTACTTACATAATACATACTGTAGGGTATAAACAAAAATTAACAATGAAAGAATTATCATAGAATCACAGGATACTTTGGGTTGGAAGGGACCTCAAAACTCATCCAGTTCCAATCCCTGCCAGGGACACCTTCTACTAGCCCAGGCTGCTCCAAGCCCCCTCCAACCTGACCTTGGACATTTCCAGGGATGGGGCAGCCACAGCTTCTCTGGGCAACCTGTGCCAGGGCCTCCCCACCCTCACAGGGGAGAATTCCTTCCTAGGTAAAGATTTTCTTCCTAAAATATAAAACCACGCTGGTGAGTGGTTTGAGGCAAATGCAGGAATACCAAGAAGAAAACTTGGATTTGTGGTACCTTTCTTGTGAGATCAAATATGCACCCAGAGGAAATGTGAGCCACTACCATGTGCCCACATCATGTGCTTGGTATCTGGGGCCAGGCAGTTCCCAAAAACGTCTGAGAGACGCTTCCTATAAACTCTACCAACATATCTCACCTGTACTTGAGCCATACAACATTGTAGCTCATTTTTAGGATGTCCCTACAGACTTCAGGTGACACCAACTCCAGGTATTTTCCACCCAGGCACAGGGTGACACAGAACTCGACTGCAGGGAGCTGGAGCTGACCCTGCTCAAACACCATGCAGATGGACATGGAATACAAAATGAAGATTTCTATCCCTTGTAAAGCTTATATATCTGGCAGAAACTCAATCTGGACCCTTCTCTAGCCATTTTTTACCTCCACCTCGTGGCCTTAAACACAGCAATAAACACACATTAACACAATGGGAAAGAAACAGGCACTGTGACTCTGAGCAACCTCTGCCAGGTCAGCCTTGTAGTTCATTACTCTGTAATTTATTAAACAATGTCCAGAGAGATCTAGGGAGTTTTCACATAGCTCACATAATTAAATATTAAAGGAAAATATTATCTCATTCAGCTGAAATAGAAACCTTGATGCAAGTTAACTTACTGAAATCCAAAATGCATCTTTAACATTCTGCTTGCTATTTTTTCAGTGAACAAAAATTGACTTACTCTTCACTAACAGACAAATTTATAAACTGACACCACATTCTATCATGAGAGAGGTGAATTTGGAAAGCAGCTTGATAGTTAGTAAAGCATTACCACCAGCTGTATAGACAGTACATTTCTCCACAGAAAGATTAATAGGAGAAGGAGAAAACTTGCTGCAGACCTTTGGAATAGAAAATGTTCATGAGGTAATGTAAAAAGCTGTTCTGAGGTACCTTTGCATCACCAAGAGGGAATTTAATTTAGATGTTCAATATTAGTGTCAAGCTCTGAGGAGCTCTTCGGATCACAACAGCAGCAATTAACAAATATATTGTTGGCACCTGAATTCATCCCACAGGGCAGAAGTTCAGAGAAAGCACCAGTCTCCCAGCTGATTTGCATTTCATTTTTAGTGACCTCGTCTTTAAAAAGTGTTTCAATGGGTAGCTGGGTTTTTCTTTTTCACCTAAGGAAGCCACTGTACCAAGTTTGGAAAGTGTAGGTCTGTAAAATCTGTAAATTGCAATATTTTTCTTTGTTCAACACTACAGTTGGGACGGGTCTCAACAGGCATCTTCTCTTAGGCCACATTAAGATCAACAATTGCATCTTGAGCTTAACTAGTCTGCAAGGGTTTCCAGCTACATTAACCACTGGGACTTTTTATTGCCTAAAAACTGTAAGGAAGCTATAAAATAACATACTCAGCATAGTGAATACACAGCAACATTAAAAGGAACTGTTATAGCTCCACTTTAAGTGTCATAAGCAGCCGCTTTTATATCACAGTTACAGATTACATATTGCTTGCTACATCAATCTTAATAGAATAATTCTAATTATTCTATCATTTCAACCAAGTTGCTCTAGACAAATAGAAGTTAAATATTTCTTTCTCTGAAGTTTATTACAGAAAGGTTTTTTTTATTTGTAAGCCAATTAGAACAAAAAAAACCCCCAACATTAAGAAAATCCAAACCACTTTTTATTTAACAGGATTTGTCAAGGAGCAGTTCTAAGCATTTTTTCTTTGCTCTTTAAGTTTTAAACAACAAAACTTAATCTTCAAAGGTCTCTTTCAGCTCCTTCTTCCCCCTTACACCAACATTGAGGAAAGAAGAAAATAATAAATTGTTATAGTAATTTTCCAGTCCTGCAGCTAGGAAAAAGATCAACACTCTTAAAAATTTTAATTATTTTTCCTCATATTTTTATATATATTAAGAAAACCCTGCACACTTGGAATGAAGAGCAGGCAAAAGCAGTGTATTGATTGTTTTGCAAGTTCATTTTTCCTTGGGTTTTGGTTGAGTTTCTTATAGCACTCAGAGGAATGTTGTTTTAAGGAAGACTAAAACGGTCTTTATATCACAGAATCATTTAGGCTGGAAAGGCCCTCCAAGACTGTGGAGTCCACCCTGTGCCCCATCCCCACCTTATCCCCCAGCCCAGAGCACTCAGTGCCACCTCCACTCCTTCCTTGGACACCTCCAGGGCTGGGCACTCCAAACCTCCCTGGGCAGCCCCTGCCAAGGCCTGACCACCCTTTCCAGGGAGAAATTCCTGCTGATGTCCAACCTGAGCCTCCCCTGGCACAGCTGGAGGCCGTTCCCTCTCCTCCTGTCCCTTGTTCCCTGGGAGCAGAGCCCGACCCCCCCCCGGCTTCCCCCTCCTGTCAGGGAGTTGCAGAGCCAGAAGGTTCCCCCTGAGCCTCCTTTGCTCCAGGCTGAGCCCCCCCAGCTCCCTCAGCCTCTCCTGCTGTTCCAGCCCCTTCCCCAGCTCCGTTCCCTTCCCTGGACACGCTCCAGCCCCTCAGTGTATTTCTAGAAGTGAAAAAGTCCCAAGGCAAAGTCATACCCTGACCCCTCCACAGACACTGCCCTGGAACTCCCCCGGGCAGGGACCTCCTGCTCTGCCCTGTGCCAACCTGTGCTGAGGGCCAGCCAAAATTAATGACAAACACCACAGACACAGGGCAGAACTGCAGCCTGTCCTGATCAAGGAGACAAGAGCAAATCCTTGTTAAGGAAACCTGGAACACATATAATTGACTTTCTCAGTGTTATTGTGCTTAGCGTGTAAAGAAATTAAGGAATCTGATTTAACCTTTAGTAAGGTGAACCGAGTCAACAGAATACAGAATGAACACCTCAGAGAAAGCTCTGTGCAAAAGGCAGAAATGTCCCACTGGAAGAGATGGAAAAACCTGGATTCAATTCCTCAGTTTTCCACAGCTGGTCAATTAGTCACAATTAACCCAAGTTTTAGAAAGGAGATACTGTGTCCCATTGTCATTGCTTTCAAACACGAAAAATGTTTTCAAATCAAAAAACAGGCTTTAATCAGAAAACTCACACTGACAATTTTGATTTATTGGGGGGGTTTTGGGGTTTTGTTTGTTTGTTCTTTTTTTTTTCAAAAAGGTTTTGTATTACAAGGGAAAAAAATGGCAAAATTCTGCTAAATTGAAATATTCTCTGAACTCTGCTGATAAAGGAGAGGAGGTTATTTTGACTCAAATAAGATGAGGTATTTTGAAAGAGAAAGCACACTAATGGTACTCACATAAATTTGTCTATTTCTGATGTTTTGAAGCTTTATGTTTGAAAAAAACCTTGTTCTGCATCCCACCATTACATTTTCTTTGGGCACTGTTTTTACACCTCTATGGGACATGGCAGGTCAGGAAGGGAGAAAGAAAAGCTATCTGAATTAAATTAGTCCAGCCAGTTATATCTCTTCGTAGAGAATTAATAAGGAAACTGCTGGAAAAAAATATCATATCCTGATAATGCTTTATGAGCAGGCTCAGGTTCTCCATTAATTACCAGAATCACTCACCCAAAATCTGTGTGTTTATTTCTCCCACAAGTCTGAGACAAAGAGGGAGGAAATAATGATATCTCCTGGAGTTGTCAATGGGACTTCTGCCCAGCAGTGGAAGAATAACTCCCTGTAAAACTCCATCCTTTCCATAAACCCACGACTCCTGCTCTTTTTGTCAGAACTGATGTTTACTCTGTCAGACTTCTTTTAACATTTCAGGGATAAATTAAAGGCCTTAATTATTGCTTTCCATTCTGTTCCCAAGACCAGGACTCTGTGTTCACCACTTCAAGAGACAATAGCAAGCTCTGTTGGGTGTTCAGATGTATTTGTTGCACCCTTCTGCCATGGTAGTAATTGTACCTGCTGTTTCTTTGTGGCTGTGACCTTTCAGTTATCCAAAATTAGTCGAGATAAGGCTGTGCCTCTGGCACAAACAGCACTTTGGCTAAAGCCTTCCAAAAGGGCAGTGCCACGGTAAGACACAGCCATGACAAACTTAAAAAGGCACAAACAGAACAGGATTTTTAAGTTAGGTAAGAGCTGACCGATATTTATCTTGATTTAGGAGGATTGTTGGAGAAACAGTTTTGCTGAGTAGTGATTTAGGAACTGAAAAGTTACGAAAAACTCTTTAAAGATAGAAAAATAAATAAAATGAAAAGTGACCATTTCACATATTATTGGCTTTAAGCCACAGCATCTTACATAACCAGCCATTAATTAGCTTAATAAATAATAATTAATTTAAATGTTAACTGCCTCAATATGCTTTTTGCTTTTAGTGTCAGGGCCCCTTATGTTGCAGTTCTCATTGGAAGGAGTCTGTACTGATCACTAGGAGCTGATTTATTTAAATTGTTTCTCCTCTCAGGATTTTTGGGTCAGCTTGTCCATCCAGTGCTTCACCCAGACAGTTCATTCAGACTGTGTTTATTCTGTTTATATTGTCTATCTCCCTTTCACAGTTTGTTGTCATGGCAGAGGAAAAAGCATCAGAATGATGCTTTTCTTTTCTTTCCCCAAAACAATATCCTCCAAGTGCTACCTTTTTGCTTTTCTTTGAAATGTCAGAAGACAAATTAATGGAGTGAGACTTCCAGATGAAATCCTATGAAAGTGCTCTTGACACCTGATTGTGCTGCCAGAGGCTTGGGAGAGGACTCTGCAGCTCAATAATGCCTGAGGGTGTGTCCTTGCATGTCTCAGCCCCTCAGGTACATACCAACAGCTTTATTTTCCTGAAACTAGAATTTGTGCTGTCTAAGACTTCTAAATTTAGCTCACTGCTTCTAATTTCAGTTTCTGTGTTGGAATTGCCCCACACTGACTCAAATTACAATGGGGGAAGTTACATATTAAGGAAATACTACTTTTCTTTTGAGAAGCTGGATTGCAAAAACAACAGAACATTTATCTTGATGAATACTCCAGGCACATGAAAAGTAACTGGCAAGGATGGAAAGAACATGCAGTACATCAAGTATTTAAAAAAACTAAAGGTTTTTTGGGTTTGATACTAAGCTTATACTACAAAGAGAACAGCAAACCTCAGTATTTCTGCAACAAATAAGTCCCAGACCACTTCATATAACAATAATAAAAATGATAATTGAAGAAACATGTATTCTGTGTATCTGTTGAGCTGGAATGCTGCAGTGAGATTCCCTTCCTCTCAGCATTCTCTTCTCTAAACTAAACAAGCACAGTTCCACCCCTCATCCATCACCTGCCTCAGCCCCCTCAACACCTTAGGGGAGACTCTGACTCACTCAAGCCCAAAACTAGATGCAGAATTCAAGAGGGTTCCCCCAAAACTGATGAGAATAGAACCTTTTCTCTGGAACTCCTGTCCATGAACTTGCCAGGAAGAGGGAAGGCTCCACTGCTGACTGTTCCCCCGCTCTTGGTCGGGAATGGTCACCCCTGTTGCCAGTTCCATGGGCTGGTTCTGTCCCAGCAGCAAAGCCCCACATTCTCCTCTAGATTGTCTTTCTAGAGTCTGAGAAGCTTCTGTTTCCCTACACCCCTGCCCTTGCCTGCATTATTTGCAATTTTCCAGTCATTAGGCACCTTCCCCAAATGCAAAAGCCCTTTAGAAATTATAGACTCTTGCAAGCTAAAGAAAAAGAATTCTTTCCTTAGAATTTTTCCCTTAGAAAAAACGGAGTTTTACTAACACTGATCTATAGTGTTAGTAACACTGACACCCTCCATTGTCTATTTTGCTCAACACATGATATAAAAATGAACAGTCCACATCTGGAGCCTCATGCAGCTCTTTGACAAATTCTATCCACCTCACATGGAACACATTAATTTACAGAGCCTCAAGTAGATAAACAAGCTTTAGAATTTAGGCTCAAGCTCCTCATCATCTGATGGTGAACATGCAATTAGGTACAACTGTTGTGCAGGTTAATCAGTATGTGCCAAGATGATGATGGTTTGTTGTGCACGGAAATCTTGGGAACTGGGATCACACTCCTTTGTTCTGGATAGGAAAGTAGATCTTCCAGCTTTTAGGCTGAGTACTGTTCAGTGAATAATTTATTTAATGACGACAGTGCTGTTGTAACTCATTTTTCCTACATGTTGCTGGGGTTAAATCCTTCTGCACATTCATCTGGATTATTTTTCCCTTCTGGTTACGACAAAACTCTCTAAAGTTGCAAAGATGAGAATTTCCAAGACTGTGATTAAAGAAATAGATTGAAACCAAAAGGGGGAGGGGGTGAGGGGAGGAAGGAAGGTGAAGGTCATATTAAAAAAAAAAAATGCCTTCAGCTTTTGTTCTGAATAATTTCAAGTCTTTCAGTTCCTCTGTCTTTCTACCCTCTTAGCCCTGGACTCTTTCCCGTTACATACATTTATGTTTTGGAATTCTCTTAAGTAAGAGGAAAGAAGATAAGAATCTTTAGATTAAAAATGCCTATTTTCTTTGAGAAAATAATCTTTAGCACTAGTTCTGAAATACTGGTTACGTAAAGCTGGTACTGCTTCAAGAAAACTGGTGTAAAAGCAGCCTGAAACAGTAAGGGTTGAAGAACATGGGGTGTAACAAGCCATTATTTTCCTTCTACAAAGTTTTTTGTATGAATGACTGTAAACTTGAAAAATATGGTTTACTTATACCTCTAAACAGCTGAAATACTTTCACCCTGGAAAAAGAGAGTTGAAGTATGTGTGTGTCTGTATATACTCACAGGTACACACATCATTATTGATTACAAAATACCTCAAGTGACTACTTGAAACCATCCAAATGACAACTCTGAAATCACTGAAATATGCATGGATTGATAGGTGTCCAACATGGGGCTCCTAAATTACACCAACAAACAGAAAGATAAGATGTAGGCTGCATTTCTAGAATAAAGAACATGATAAAAGGTTCTGCCTTTTGTTGTATTTCCTCTGAAATATGCAATTTGTTACAAGTTATATTGTCTGTGGAAAGAATCCCTACTGCAACTCTAATGTGGTTTTTTTAGTATCAAAAACATAAAAGCACATCAGAACACATCATGTGCAAACCATGGCATTAAAGAGATTAGAAAACTAAATGTCATACTGTAACATGACCGGGTTTTTTGCAGTTAATTTCCAAGAAATGCAGAAGAGCTCTGTAGGAAGCACTTTCTCCAAATATGCACCCTGCAGCTAAAATACCTCATATACCTTATTGTTCTTACAAGGGGGAAAAAAAAAAAATAAAAAAAAAAGGAAGGAAAAAACCCTTGACTAAAGTGACAAATTTAAAGCTTATGTGGATTTTTAAGGTGACTGAATGAATTCCATGTGAGATTTGTGTGCTGTGAGCAAATTAAAAAAAAAAATCACAGCAGTCTCAGCTATAAAATACTCTTGCAATCTACCATTTGATTGTTTGCACTGCAGTTGTACTGAAATATTTTTAATTTTAGGCATGCTTCAATTACTAGTCACATTTTTTTATTGAATTGCTATTTAATTGTATTTTCTTCTCTGCCCCTCTGTGACACTGCAGCCACAAAGATGCTCTTTGGATTTACTTACCAAGAAACATGTCAAGAGTTTCAAACCTGGTTTGCTGCTGGATCTGGAGGAGTTAAACAAGACTCTCTACACTCTTGAAGAGACTTAAGTAAAAGGCCATCAGTCTTCTTAATTAAGGCTTTTCATATAAGCACTGCCTGAAAGCACCTTAGTTGCCTTTTCAAACTCTCACCTGATTCTAATTAAGCTCCTTGGAACATTAACCTGGCTTTTCCCTCATGATTCATCTCATTAGGAGGAAAAGGTAAATTACTCACTTTTTTATCCTACTTTTATACAGTGGCCTTCTGCTGGAGTTGGGGAGAACTTTGAGGCTGTTTGACCTGGAGAAGAAAAGGTTTTGTGGAGACTTCACAGCACCTTCCAGGATCTGAAGGGGCTCCAGGGAAGCTGGAGAGGGACTGTGCATGGGGAACTGGAGTGACAGGAACAGGTAGAATTGGTTTAAACTGAAAGAGGATAAATTTAGGTGAGATATTGTGAAGAAATTCTTCCTTGTGAGTGTGGGGAGGCCCTGGCACAGGTTGCCCAGAGAAGCTGTGACTGCCCCTGGATCCCTGGAAGTGTCCAAGGCCAGGTTGGACGGGGCTTGGAGCAACCTGGGCTGGTGGAAGGTGTCCCTGCCCATGGCAGGGGGTGGAATGAGATGATCTTTGGGGTCCCTTCCAACCCAAACCATTCTATTATTGTATGTTTCTAAATCCTTGAACACTGATTTTAATTGAAGCAGATTATTTTCTTGTAAATTAACCCACTGTCATGGTTAAGCAATGTCCTAATGCAAAAGAACACTCCCTTAATGAAATACAGAATATAATAACAGTGTCCTCTCTGTTACCTTTGGACAGTTACCCAGGGCAGCACCTGAAATCATGCTTTCAATAGTTAAGGGCCTGCTTGATTAGTTATCAAAGCATCCTCTAGTTCTAATTTAGGTGCTTAGAACTTTCTGCAGAAGATCTACATTCCCACAACAAGATCAAGTATTTGGATCATATTGAAATCTGCCCTGGAATACACTGGTAGATTAATATACACCATACATTTGCATTTTGAGGAAGAGTATGGAACAGCCTTCTCCAAGCTCAGACTGTGTTGTATCATGGCAAGGAGATATGCTCAATTTTTTCTCCTTCCTTGCTTGCCTGTGTAAACTCTGGGAACAAGTTAAACCCTATATATATTCATATGTTGTTGGTTTTGTTTTTTTTCTTTTTAGTTTGTTCCACTAAAATTTTACTTCCTTCAGAGACTTCTTGAACAATAATCATTTAGCCAGCAAAATGATAAAACATAATTACTTCCAGCTGGTGCCAAAGAAGAAAATGTAGTCAACGTGGAGAAAAAACAAAACTTTTGGACCTGAATGAGTGAACAATGTTCTTTAGCTTGAGAGCTGACCAAAAGGAACAAAAAGGAAGTTAGATGGACCAAGTTAGGCAAATAGTAATATAGCTGACAAAAGTTTTATAAACTTATCAATGAACCTCTTTGGTTTATACCAGGTATTTATTAACCAAACAGGAGCTCCATATTACAAGGAAACCAGCAATCTTTTTCCTTCTCATCTTCAAGTAATCTGTGTCTTATTCCTCCAGAATTGTTTCTAAAACAGAGGCATTTCCCAGAGAAGAAATGAAAAGGGATACCTGTTCTAACAACACCAAGGTCATAGGTTACTTTTTCTTATTAATAAGTATTTTCTCCTAAGGAGAAAGTGTGATAAACATTCTTGTATTGAAAAGCTAGTTAAGAGCTGCTACTGCAATTTAAAACTTTTTGTTCTAATTCTGGAACAGTAATATGAAAAATTATGATAGTGGTACTCACAAAAAATAGTCATTCCTGATTTTAAATATCATGAATTCTACTGAACAGTGTAATATGTCACCTAATACCTACTATACCTGAAAGCAATAATCACAAGTTGACAAACATATCTATTCATAGTTAGATCCATCATTATACAGCCCTGAATATAAAATGACAATATAAATAGCCCTCAATTTTTTTTCTGTATGAAACCTTCCTGAAGTGAAGATCAGGTGGGATCAGATGTGATATCAGCCAAATCAAAATTCAAGGAGCACTTGCATTTATTTTCACCTGCCCTCAAAAATCAAGTTTTAAACAGGGTAAGAGAACCACACTTCTTTGGTTTTATCACAGTTAAATTCCTTTCTAAATGTGATTTGGTGGGAAAATAGACTGACCCATTCAATCACATGGTATAAACTAGTCACATCATATCTTGGATGTAAGCACAATTCAGGTGACAAAAGAATAGGGAAAAAAAATAAAGGAAAAAAAATTAATTCAGGTTCATAAATATATCAAAAACCCCGAGGTTTGCAAAATATTTGGTGCTTTTTCATGGAGGAATCTCTAGGACCAGGCAGATACCTACCTGATGAGTACTTCTTTTCATGAGAGGGACCTCTGCTTGTCATGTTGGTGAAACTGGAGGCTGAGGGTTTTTGGACACAAACAGTCTGGGTGCTGTATTAAACTTCAGCAAAACAGTGAAGGGGGTGAACGAGACCACAAATAAAACTGTCACGTAATTTTAACTTGAATCTTTATCTTAATTTCTTCACCGGAGTCAGATTAATTAGCAAAACGAGAGTTATTGCAAGTGCTGACATTTTGCAAGCATTAGCCTGACTGAGCACTGTGATTGTGACAGCAAATTGTATTCAAGTGCTACTCTAATGCCAGAAGGAGCAGAATAAAGCACTCACTTCTGTAGGATTACAGCAGTGGGTGTGTTTATGGTTGGTGGAAACATTCAAGGCAGAGCCATTCCAGCTGAATCCAATTGCTCAAATCCCCACAGGAATAAGAAGCTGGGGCTTAGAGTGCAGGGTCATTTGGGGTACTTGGATATGCACAGTTCCTGGATTTTGAATTCCCTCTGCTGGTACTGTAACTGTTCTGTTAAATGTTACTGTGGCTATGAATGTCGAGTTTGCATATCCACAACCTCCCCAACCGTGTGCCATGAGTAGGTTGGAATTCTGGCTCTGTTCCTGTGTACAGAGTTCTCATTAAGTGCATCCCAGGTTAACCACCCCCTCAGCTTACAGTGATCATCACCCTCAGCTGTACTTACTGTCACATTCTACCAACAATCTTCCCCCAAATTTACCAAACTTGTGTAATTTTTTCAGAAAATCTCAGCTTCAAGAGCCATAAATACCCATACTCTTTGCTTGTCTACAGCTAAAAATCATGGATTCCATAGACCTCTCCACTTCAGTGTTGAATTAAGCAACTCTGTTGAATTAATTTGTCAAAAAAAACCAAAACAACAAGCCTAGATGATTTGTTACCCAGCCTTATTTTGAGTTCACATTAAAACTTTCTCCTCCAAGCTTCTTGATTATAATTTCAGAAACATATATGCATAAACTCTTGTAAGATGAAATGGTTGTTTTGCACAATGCAATAGTGTTGGAGGTGGGTATCCTAAAATAAACAGAAATTATTTGGATCTCTGAACTGAGAGTGGGCAAAGAATAAACTTTTTTCAACTCGTTAAGCACATCAGTCCAACTAGAGGCTATTTTGAAAAGGTATAAACACTTAAACTGTTCCCCAAACCACACTGAGTTTTCGGGTTTCTTTCCATTTTATGTCTTGTTATAACTGGCCAAAAAGAAACGCAAAGGAAGGGTTTAAGGTGCCACACTTGGTGGTGTTCATAAAGCACTTGTGTGTAATTCCTCCTTTATTTCCAAATAAACCCTCCCCAGGGACACCATAAGGTAAACTTTTAGCTTAAAACGTGACTTTGAGTGATTCATGGAGGCCACTATTTCCTTTATATTCCCAAATAGGGGACTCAGACTTTCAGAGACAGAACCTGAAGTTCCAAAGACACTTAAAAAAAATGTACTAATTTTGTATTTTCCACAGCTAGTTTACCCCTGTAGATAATATGCATATAAATATACAGGCACCCACATAAGTGCATACATATTTATGCATATTTTCTGTTTGAAATATTTATTAAAATATATTTTATATGTATATATATATATGAATGTATATATTAATATATATGTAAATAGAAGTCCTAAGGCAGAAGTCTGGCAACAAAAATATAACAATCCCTTGCTAGAAGCAGCTGCTTATTCATTTGTTCTAGGAAAACTCTGTATTTCACATGGCTATCTCTGCAAACCACAGTGCTTATAGTACTTCTGGGACAGGGGATTTGCCTCCAGAAATAAATATGCAGTGATATGTGTAATTGCTGAAACATTTTCAAGGCAAGGGAAAACGCTATGAAGATTTTGCTGGTCTGAAAAAAAATCTACCACTGTTCGTGTTGTGGGGGGTTTTTCACTCTGCTGCGTATTTTAAAAGCTGCAAGCACAAAAGTTGGAGGAGAGGGGGAATCCTCAAAGTGTCTGAATGAAATCAGATCATTTCCTCCCAAATCCACGATTGCAAAGTGCAGGATTTCCTCTCTGCCATTTCCTCCCCCAAATGGCTGCTCTGTGCTGCCTCATTGGTCAGGACACATCTATATAATCTGTACATTATCTAAAACAGGGCTCGGCTGGCAGGGTAATTAAAGCAAATGGGCACAAGTGAGGGAGCAATCTGATTAACTCACCGAGGTTCCAGTCCAAGTGGTTATCAGCCAAGGATGTAAAACTGTCAAATTGCAGCCAGTATTTTGGAATCTCTAATTTAAAGGAATCCCTGCAGCTGTGTGTGAAACTTTACAGCGCTTGCTCCTGATTTAAAATATCCTTTAGTTAACGCTTGTAAAAGAGAGAAAAGGTAAGAAAGGCATTGTGTAAATACTAAGCATTTGAATAGAATTGACTTTTTAAGAATGTTAATGATTGTCACAATGAAAACTAAGAGGAATATCAGCCGTATTTTTTATTCTAGGAAGTAGGTCTTGTATCTGCTAAAGCAAAGTGCTTTGAGCAATAATGCTTGGAGTGTGTTCACACTGAATACATGGATAGAGATTATTTTAATTTTTGTCACATGGAAATCAATGGGTTGTTTCATTGACTTCACAAGGAACGAAATCATCTTTCATGTGGAAGAAATTTCCAAATCTCTCTCTGTAACACAAGTAAATTGTGGGTAAAAATCAATGTGAGTAATCTGATCCTGATCACTAATGCCTGTCTCATATTCCCTCTCTATTCCTTTCATTCATCTCTATCACAGGAAGATTCATTGCTGGTTTGGAACAGATGTCAGCAGCACTAAACAATCTGCATTTCCATAACTTATGATGCACCTGTGTAATATTCTGAAGACAAACAAAACCGTTAAACTAACATAATCCATTTTGTGGCAATAATAGCCACTTTCTCTTGGCAGCTTTACAAACAGTTGAGTTGCCTGATGGTTTACTTTTTATTTTTAATTAAAAAGTCCTCCACTTGTTAAGCTTTGATCTATCTTTCCCTCTGCTTTGTCCTTTGCACTCAGCTTAAGCTGTTGCATGAATCATTCTTCACCTGCACTCTTCTTATTTAGTGCAACTTTTTAGTCACTGCAAGTCCTTCAAAACCCAAAAGGAATATATGTCTCAAGTTTTGCTTTCAGAAGCAACCCAAGCCTGCAGAGCTGCTCTATGTTCTTTATATCCTCAGTTCCAAGCCTGCAGTGCCAAGAGTTGTTCTGACCTGTGCAATTGGCTATAAGGCAGTAATTTTTCTCATGATGCTGCTGTGATAAAAGAAACATGAAGTATTCAGTGATATCTAGAGCTGGAATTTCAATGGTTTAACCCTGCCCCAAAGCACAGCCTAAAAGAGCAGGTAGGGAAAACAGGAGAGATTACCTGGAGGGCTGCAGAAGCCATGAAATGTTTTGTCAAAAAATTGTTTCTTTATTTTCAGCTCAGCTCCCTGTAACCTGTATTATGCAAAGCTCAGAAACCACTGCTAAAGGAGCTGAATTGTTGTATTCTAGGTGGAAACTTAAAAAAACTTTACAACACTTTCTCAAGCTCAGTGAAGCCTTAAAGTCCGTGTAGACATTCATAGACTCTTCTCCATTCAGACCTGATCATTGACCTTGACTTACAGTTCCACAAAAATCTACTAAAATTAGATAAATTAATGGCATCAAAACAATGGAAAGAAGAGAGAAAGAAACAGTATAAAACCAGCTATTCATTCTTTCCTTTTACATTAATTTCTATTTTTATCCTCATGTCTTTTTAAACTTATATCAGCTTGGATTCCTGTTTCTAGGTTCTAGGTTTATTTTGCATTTTTTCGGTTATCACTTGGCAAAATCAAATCATCCTCTTCCCCCATGCTGCTCACTGAACCTTTAAGTTTCCCATAATTTCTGCAATATTATATATGGGTTTGAAGGGTTAAAGTTCTTTCAGGTAACGCTGAGAAGAGAGCAAGGATTTTGGCCAAATCTTGTATTCAATTTTTTCTAAAAATAACCAATTAAATATATATATATATATATACACACACATACACATTAGACAAAGTCTTGAAACAACTGAATAAAAATAGTTCAGGTTCATGGCATCTGCTATTTTTTAGTAGTTCTGCTGTTTCCAGCTGCTCATAATTTTGCTCATAAAGTTGGATATTACTTTTTTTTGCACTCACCTCTGGAATCTGGATAAAGTGAGAGCATCACCCAGTTGGCAACAGTCTTTCAGCTCAACAGCCATGAGGAGTCTCACGAAATCTCTACTGATTCAAAGCCAGGGGAGCTGCAAGAGAGAGGTGGGTGGGTCATCACACATTTCTCCTCTCTCAATCCAAACTCATCCCACTTCTAGAAGCTGCTCTTAATCTTCTCAGTTGCTGTTGCTCAAAGGAAGAGTTAATCACTCTATTACTATATTGCTTCTACTGTCACACCAAGCTGCTCTGCTTCACTTATTTTCCTTGGATCTTCCCCATAAAAGCACATTTTAAAGTACTATTTTCTGTTAACTGAGAATAAGAGCTGATAATGTCAGGAAAGAAAGGGTATAGGAAGCACTGAATACAGTCACTTCAGTGAGAGAATTGAGTGCCTACAAACACAGCACTAAAGATTTCTCTGCAGAATAAGGACACAACGTTGCATTGTTGGTGCAACATCAGTTTTATACCCATTTTTGAACTGATTTTAATGATAAGCAAAGATTTTCAGGATCAGAGAAAACAATATCTGTTTAAAGTATATGTGAAGTAACTTAAGAATAATGATAAAAGCCAGCAATGGTACATCTTGCAAATATAATACGTGAAAAGACCCAACACTCACTTTGAACACAGCTCTTACACATCCTTTCCCCTTTAGATGCCAGAACACAACATCTGACATAAATTGATTTATATTTAAAGCACTAAAATGGTATTTTTCTGAAATCCTCTAGAGAAACAGCTCTACCAGCTCTATATTCCTCTGGGAACTCTTTTGTTCAGAGAACAAATGAAGATAAATAATGAAAACTTTTGTTTACATAATAATTCCTGTGCATTATTGCAGTGAATATCCAATGATATACAGCTGTGAGAAGATTCACTTGCTTTTTTTAATAGGTATTCATGAAAATCTGAGATCAAACATTGGAAGAAATACGTGCAGAAGCCTGTATTGTGATTATTTGATCATGCAAATTAATACAGAGCAATACCTTATTTTGAAGGCATTTTAATGTTTGGTCATATCAAAAACTTGTTTGCTGAGAAAATAATGGGGTAATTGCTAAATACTCTTTTAGAATTTAAAATTTAAGTTTCAGCATCAGGCCCAATGTGTTAGGAATTGCAAGAATATCCTCTACCTTTACCTGCTTGCAGACAAAAGTGGTCTATAGAAAGCAGGAGAGATGAAACAGCGTTAAATTGTGAAAGGATGAAAAGGAAAATCCCTAAAATGAATTTTCTGAAAACCCATTGAGATAAAATTTTGAAAGCATTCGTTTGAAAACTGTTATTCTACTTTCAAATAAAAATTATCTTGCAAGTGGCACTATTACCTCAAAGAGAAATTTCAAGTTTCCAAAACCGACTCCCTCTCAGAATATCAACAATGAAGGACTGGGTACAAAGCAGCACAGATTTACTCTGACAGATTAAAATAAATAAATAAATAAAAAAGAAATCACTAATAAAGTTGAGTGAGATATTGTCTTTAAAGTAGAAGGACAGAGGAAATGGTAAAAAAAAAAAAAGGTTTGATATCTGGACATTTTTTACTGCCTGGACATAAATTCCTAAAGAAAGCAAGGCTCTGTGGAAAAGAATGAACTAAAAGAGTAATGAAATGTGAAAAAGAAGAATCTCAGAAAAACCAATATAGCTATTGCAGGCATCAAATAGGAGAGGACAAACACAGTCACCTAAATTAAGGATAGTCCTATTTTAATGTGAAAAGAAATACATGTTTGGTACTATTTTTTTAATAGAAACCAACATTCTGCAGCGTCCTCTAATTACATATTTTCTGCAGCACAGTAACTAATGACCCAAATTTGTCCAGTGAGGAGCACATTGTTCATAACTGTCTGCAATGAATTCAAGGAATAGCTTGAGTGGGACAAGAATCACAGTCCTTGGCAGGAGGGGGTGGAGCAGCAGCAGAATTCTGAAGGTAAAATTAATGGAGTTCTGATTAATCTCTCCAGTAAACACTGTTTAGGGGGGAGTTCAAGAGGCATCTGGAAGTGTCTCCTACTGAGGGCAAACCTGAGCATTTCAAGTGCAGCACAACTCACCATATCCTGTAACTTTTCCCTTTTCTCTTGCTATCTCACCTCCCAGTAAGTAAATACTAAAAATGGGCAGATATTAGAGTCATCCTGGGGCTGCTCTGAATTATCCCAAAGTCCTGGGAGAAGATAACTTTTAAAACATGAAGATTAATGAATATTGAACAGAAGCAGCAAATTAAAAGAGGCAAAATTACCTGTTCAATGGTATCGGTTGAAGACTAAAAAAAAACCCCAGCAAGTTATGATTGTGGTTAAATCCATTTTTTTAATTCTATTTTTTGTGGATGATTATGGCTTAAGGAGGAATCCATCTTCATCCCCCAGCTGTGTGTAACTGCCAGATATCAAGGAGATGCCCTTTAATCACGTTGTTTGATGTGTATGTCACATTGATAAGGAGCATGAATCAAATGCACATTATAAATATTCAGGATCAGTTGTAGACCTGAATATTTCTGGGAATGTGAAGTCTTTAAAGCCTATTTGTTATCAAGCAAATGTGTTTCTTGCCCATTCACCATTTTTAACTTTGAATTCCACTAACAAGGAACAGAGGCTGAGAGAAAAGCTCCCCTCAAAATCTCTCAATGAGCCCAGCAGAATTTCAGCTCTGTGTGTGTGCACGTGTGAGTATAAACCACCACCCTGCATCAACGTTTTCTAAGGGAGCCACTGCATGGGAGTGTCATTCTTTCAGTTTAAATGCAAACTGTCTTTTAAAAATCACTTTTTAAAAGCAAAGTGGAACACAAAATTGAACTAATGGGATCACAGAAGAATCACAGAAGAGGTCAGGTTGGAAGGGACCTCGGTGGGTCAGGTCCCACCTCCCTGCTCAAGCATGTGATGCTGAAAATCAGATCCTGACTGTGTGGGCTCTTCATTTTTCTGTAGCAAAACCATGAAAATATTCACTGGATGGTGAAAAGTATACAAATAAATACAATATTATTCTGCCTACTCTGATGATCTTTCACATTCATTGACTCATTTCCACCGTGTCATCAGAGCTCAAAGTAAAAACAGTTAGAAGGGATGTTCAGAGGGCAGTGAATTATAAGGAATCCTTGATAATTATTATAGGACTCACCATAATTTTGAAAGGAAAGCTGCCTTTGTGTGACAATTGCCATAGTACTGTTACATTGCTGATTTCTGAAGCAGGAAAACAGAGAAGAAAGTTCTTACAATCAGAAGAGTTGATGCCATAAAATTCTTACAACAATATTTTGATAGAGAAGGAAGAAAGAAGATCTTTTTACACACGAAACAGAGATTAAAAAATGGCAAACCCCACTTACATAACACAGATTTAAAATAATCACTTGTATAATTACTGCCATATTTATTAAATTCAGCCCCTGGCTCTGACACATCCCAGGCATGGGGGTGCTTAACCTCCAGTCATGCACATGTTGCTGTGTTTGTTTGGAAATGTATCACCCAGGGAAACTTTACAAGAAACAAGATTTTCTTACCTGTGTATTCTCCCACATCCAGAAAACCAGCTCTGTAAGTTTAAATTAACACACAACTGCATGGATCCAATTAAACTGCAGCTGTTTTGCAATCAGACCAAGAAATACCTTCCAGCCACCTTTTAATCTTCCAGCTGATCATGGGAACACCTTGGAACCAAGTGTGTAGTTGGCTCTAATTTTCATAGGTAGTACCAACATGCTCAAGAGTATCAGCTCAAGTAAACCCTGGTTAATTAGGAGCATGCTTTGAAAATGTTCCTCCAGTTCAAATCTCTTCTTAGTGGTGAGAACATTTCAGCACAGGAGGCACAGAACTGACAGACACTGCACAGGATGCAGAATTCCCTTTGCTTTATCATAATATCAAGTCATGCCTTTGATGTTCTTATTTTGGCTTCTCAGACAAAACCTAAAAACCAATATACTGCTACATCACTGCCAGTCCGTTTTCCTTTAGAAAGAATACATTTCAAAACAGAGAAATCTTATAACTGAAAATTTTAATTTCCTGTTTAGAAAGGTGGAAAGGGTATACATTTATAAACTGCATTAAACTAGTCTGCTCCCTTGCCTTTCTATATTTTTGTAATGGAGCACAATTAGTCACTGAAAGAACAGATAAAAGGTTTATGTATTTTTCACTCATTTCTTGTGATCAGTATCCTACGCCTACACAGAAGATTAGACCCATTTATTTTGCACATGTTCCATCATAAAACATCACGTTAGTGTGCTGCCACCACAACACAGTATTAAAAAAAGGTGCCCAAAATAGTGTATTTGATTAAATCTTCTAACTGGAATGCTTGCTTATGAGCAAAACACTAAGCTGTTTATGGAATTATTAAGGAATTCATGAACGTGGCAGGAGGATGATACAAATCTGACCTGAGTATTCCAGCTGTGTGAACTTTTAACATTTTAACAATGGAATAACTAAGAGATAATACTTTCTTTGAAGCTTGGCAATAAAGAACTCTTTGTAGACAGCAGAGCTGGCATTCAGAGATGTTGTGACAGACATATTTTTGCTTATTTCATTAATGTATTGAAATTAAATCTTCAAACTAATTTAATTTGAAGCTTCTTTCCATGAAATTGTGCTGTGTGGTATTTACTATGCAGAGACTTGCTGACCTTTGATCCACAGCAGATGGTTGAGCCCACCAAGGAGATTCTGCAAGACTTCACACCTTCTGAGTACTGACTGCACCAGGAAATATGTCCCCACAGCATCCAGAATAAAGTAAGTCCTTAAAGGGGTATGAAACAGTGCAGGGCATCTATAAAAACAGTTATTTCAAAAGCATTGGGGGGGTATTTGTATTGGTTTAGAAGGATAGGACCTACTTATATTCCTTTATTCTGCTGTCTTGAAAGGATTAAGTTTACAGACTGTGATAGAAAAATGTGGCACAGACTGCTTTAGTGCCTTTTGTTTCTCTCCACACTTCCCAACTGCAGTAGAACATTTATTCCCAGGCTTTGAAAAAGAGGACTCAAAAAAAAGGTTTTTGTGTTTCCAAGCCTTTATATATCCTGGAAGGGTTTGGATTATAAGGGACCTTATAGATCATCTTGTTCCAATCCCTGCCATGGGCAGGGACACCTTCCACCAGCCCAGGTTGCTCCAAGCCCCATCCAACCTGGCCTTGAACACTTCCAGGGATCCAGGGGCAGCCACAGCTTCTCTGGGCAACCTGTGCCAGGGCCTCCCCACCCTCACAGGGAAGAATTCCAATTCCTTCCCAATATCCCATCTAACCCTGCCCTCTGTCAGTTTGAAGCCATTCCCCCTTGTCCTGGCACTCCAGGCCCTTGGAAATAGTCTCTCTCCATCTTTCTTCTAGGGTTCTTTCAGGCCTCCTCTGGACTTGCTCCAGCAGGTTTCATGTCCTTCCACCATCAAAGTATCCATTTACACATAGAAAATACTTGTGGCTACTTTTTGTAAGAAATATAACCTATACTTTCTGTTCCCCCATACTTTACAAGGCTTAAATGAACTTGATTTCTTTAACCAGTAGGATGTTGGACTATGCTTGGACCTTTCAATGAGTGAAGACAAGGCATCTGTGATTCTTTTTTTAAAAAATAAATGGCTACAACTCAAATATTCCCCAGAAATATGGTATCAGTTTCTCCATATGTGAGCTACAGACAAATACATGCGGGAAGAAAATGGGAAAACAGCAATTTCATTACCCACCCACTTCAAAATTCCATAAAGTCTGGCTATTAGCCACCTGGTCTGCAGAAAAAAAAATTATATTTACCATGAGAATTATTGAGATCATAAAGCATATTTAGCATTCAGATATATTTGTCCTGGTTGCTCTCTAATAACTTCATTACTTACAGTAAAGCTCTCTGTGTGTGTTTGGAAATGATGCTCTATGGCTGATGCTGTGGTGAACTGTCATCGACGCCATACTGAGTTTATGGAGATGCTGGTAAAAATGCAAAGCCATCTTCAATTATTCAGAAAGGTCATTTACAGAATATTTTGTGTGGGTTTCTGCAAAGTTGTTCCTAGCTAGCAGAGAGTTAGGTATACATTCAAATGTATAATAAGAAAAATTTCTTATTTTTGGTAATGTCGCCATCTTTTTAAAATAATGAGGAAATGCAGAACCTCCTTTTTATTCACAAATTCTATTCATACATTAGAAGTTATATATTATTATATATCATTTCCTTTAAAACCACACTAGTTTAGTTTTGCACTATAATTCTGGAAATATCAAATGGTTACTATTGCTCCTCTAAACTATTTCCAACACTGTTTTCACCAACAGCAGCAACCCCGAGCACTAATATAGTTCTGACACCAGAGACTTTTTTTATCATGTTGCTGACTAATCCTGCTCAGAGTTGTATAAAGTACTGATAACTACAATGAAGAACTGGTCTATTTAAACCTCATAACTTTGGTATAACTGATAGTGGCTAAATACCCAACATAAACAAAGCTTAGCAGAGCCTTGTTGTGATAAAAATAAGATAAAATGAAGGTGAGTCGATTGAGGAATAGTATTTTAAAACATCTCTGCTATTTCCAGGCCTGTGTCATGTATATTGTTGCCTCTATGAGCAGTTATTCCTTGTAGATAAAACTGACAAGATTTTCAAAATCAGCCACATCACATTTTGAAAAGAGTTGCTTAGTCAAACTTTGCCCAAGGGCTCCCTGCTCTGATAAATTCAGATCTAGAGCCCTTGGCTTTCATGTGACTACTTATGGGATTAAACTCTGTTACGTGTGAGGACTGAATTATCCACCTCTTTGCCATCAATTCTCCTGAGCAGCAGATCTGAAGGCAAGGAAATCACAACTCAGAGCTACAAAAAACACAGGCAGTGACAGCCCATTTATGTAGCTGAAACAAGGGATGAAAGCTTGCCCAGAGACAGGAATACACCAGGGAGGAACAGCCCCAAGGACCAGCACAGCCTGGGGGCTGATCTGCCAGGGAGCAGCTCTGCAGGGATGGACCTGGAGCCCTTGGAGGGTGACACGTGACTCAGGGTCAGCTTGTGTCCCAGCAGTGTGTCCCTGCAGCCAGGAGGGCCAGTGGGATCCCGGGGTGCATTGGGAAGAGAGTGGGCAGAGGGTCAGAGAGGAGATCCTGCCCCTCTGCTCGGCCCTGGTGAGGCCACAGCTCGAGTGCTGTGCTCAGTTCTGGTCTCCACAGATTGAGAAAGACAAGGAGCTACTGGAGTGGGTCCAGTGGAGCCCACAGAGATGGTGAGGGGTCTGGAGCATCCCTCTGATGAGGAGAGGCTGAGGGAGATGGACCTGGTTGGTCTGGAGAAGAGAAGACTGAGAGTGGATCTCATCAAGCCACAGAAATATCTCCAAGGGTTGTCAGAGTACAGTGCCAGATTCTTTTTGGTGGTGTCCAGTGACAGGACAAGGAGCAGTGGCCATAAACTAAATGACAAGAAGTTCCACCTCAGCATGAGGAAGAACTTCTTTCTATGGAGGGTGGCAGAGCCCTGGAACAGCTGCCCAGGGAGGGAGACATTCCAAACCCACTTGGACACATTCCTGTGTCACCTGCTCCAGGTGTCCCTGCCTTGGCAGAGGGGTTGGACTGGATGATCTCCAGAGGTCCCTTCCCACCCTAAAGATCCTGTGACTCTGTGAATATGGACATTTTTTCCTCCTGACTGTTTCTGGTGGACTGTAACTTCAGCTACACTGATGCTTTGACTCCTCAGTATTGGTTTTACAGAACAACCTCTATGTGCTACACATGGATCTCATCCCACACTGGAAGCTGCAATTCTCTCCTGCCTTGGAGAGAAAAACATTTTGCCCTGAGCAAACTTAACATAGCAAAACTAAAGGTACAGGCCTAAATATCTAACAATATACGTGACAACTTCAGTACAAACCCCAGGTATCATGTGGGAGAATAACACATTCAACAGCTACTACACAGACCTTGAAAGTGAACATCAGGATGCTTTGATTGAGGTTAAAACCACAGAAAACAGCTCACAGGAAGAAAAATCTTCTATGAAAATGTGCTGTTTCCACTTTAGTTGCATTCATTAGATCCCATCAAACACCAAAACTCTTCCCTACCAGTTTTAAAGTAAGCATTATGATAATTTCATTTTATTTTTTAGCTAGGAATGTGGTTGGATTCTTTTGCACCTGTTAAATTTACCCTGTGATAGGGATGTAGGGGTAAGAGAGTGTAGAAAGGACAAGAATTATACCTGTGCTCTGAGTACATGAAAACTCTTTCAAGACAAGGTACTTTACTTTTTTGTTAAGATACTCCTCATTCTACAATGTGAATTCTGTGAAAGTGGTGTAAAACTGTAGTTTAAAATGCTTTAAACTCTCAAAATTTGCTTGGTCTCATGCTTTGATAAAATGACTTTTCATGGAAAGTCTCAAAGAAACAAGTCACTCCTTCAATAAACAAAAAATTAATTCACCACCCCATCAACTGAGTCCACACAGTCATGGGGACTGCAAAAATATGTTGCTTTAGAGAAAAACCAGGCTCCTGAAAGGGGGACACTGGAGAGAAACAATGGTTCCTCTGAGCCCAGAAATGTACTACCCTGGTATTTGCTTCTTCATTTCAACAATGTTTTTTAATCTGTTGAAGATCTCCCATTTCTTCCTACCATTATCTTGGCTGACCTCTCCTGTTTTATAGGGAATGGGCAGGAAAGGACTTAGAAAACTGCAGTTTGGAAAGTTGTGCAGAACACTGTAGTAAAACACGAATGGGTGCTGAAGTGTTTGCTGGCTCTCAGGTCAAGTGTATAAATCACATTTTGGGAGGCGGTTTGAAATATGTATTTGATTAGAGATATTTATGTGGATTAATAAACTTTCACTCCAAAAGCACTTAGAAGAATCAGATCCATGTTTATTCATTGTATCCAGCACTCTAACTTACACAATTTTCCCATTTTTAGAGCATGTTTCTTTAATGTCTGCTATGATTGCAATTAGATCAGTACCTAGAGGAAATGTATGCACTTAGAAATTGATTGAACCCACTATTAATAGTGCTTTTTGGATTCTGCACTAGATAGCAAGGAGTCAGAAGAAACATAAAATATTATTATAATTGAACATTAATGCAAAGAGTAAGAAAAAATCAAATAAGATTAACAGAACATGGATGCAGTTTCTCACTTGGACTAATATAAGAAATAACCCTGCAAACCAAGGAATTGTGTTTGCAGTTTTTCTTTATATTTCAACAACAAAATATAGAGGAGCTGGTACTCTTAGGAAATAAAATTACCATACATTCTGCACACTTGAAAGTGTTGCTGAGTATTTTGAAAAATATACCTGAGAAAAACTGTGTTGACTATTATAAATGCTCATTAAAATGTGATGCTTTAATGTTCTATATATAACATACGTAACGCTGTATAAAAAATACTTTTTCACATGCCTGCATTCCTGGAATGAAAGCTGCTTTTACTCTACTAGAATTCCTGGAAATCACTGATCTGTGCACTCCACAATGGTTCTGGAACCACTCTCCTCACTGTTGGTTGACCACTGAACTCCACTGATATCAGCACTCTCCAGTTGTTATTTCCATACAGAGCTGTGACCTGAAGATCCATCCCACTCACAGAATCTACAACATTTTGTCCTTATGTAGGTACTTCTGCAGAATCATTCAACCCATCCCGACAAGAGCCCTTAAGATTTTTGACTATTCCAAAAGAAAGCCTGGCTAACAATTACAGCAGACCCCCAAATAACAAGTGCTCCACAGGTCAAGCCTCCTCAGCTCAACCCCGCTCCTGCAAACAGCAGGGCACGTGTATTCAACTCCCTCTGAAGTAGGAAAGCCTCAGAGAGTAAATGGGACATGGACTATCCAACAGGCAGTTGCTAAAAGTGGGTTTAAGCACAGAAAAAATATATTCAGTATCCTGAGTAATGTATTATGTCTCAGACTAACAAAAAACATTGAAATACACAAATACCTTGTGTTTTCTCCCTCTTACACTGTTTTTAAGCAGAAGATGGGAAGTACCTGGAATATGTCTGAGGTTTCTCCCTGCTTCCCTAAGTTTAGGAAGAGAATTGTTAAGGCAATGTTGTACTACATGATAGAAGAAAGAAGTTGAAGTACAGAGCCAGGTCACTTTTTTCCAAGGCTAGTAAAACAATATGTCTCAATTGGCTCTGGTAAATTGAGAGTCAGCTGAAAGATAATGTTGCTACACTACAGCAAGAAAAGTTAGACTTCTGTTAGTCAGTATTAGTGGAGCTTAGGTTAGCCCAGGGACTAAGTAGCAAGACAGGAGCTAAAAAATTACCTGGATCTATACAGTAAGTAACAGTCAGTGCTGCTGGTCTGTTTATCTGATTACCGGGGGACAGGTGGGGGTAGAAAATTAATTATTAAAAAATTATTAAAATCACCACTCATGCCAGGGTACTTGACTCCTAAAGGACTTGTGTCTTACCCAGAGAATACTGGTGTCATACAGCTCTTCATCCATGGATGCCACTTTACCCCTCTTTCCTTACTCCCAATCCTGCAGCGCTGCTTCTGTTGAGAGAGCCCACGGATCAGCTCTGGGGAGTTTCTGATATCTGGAAAAGTGTGGAAAAGGCTGTGGTGACAGTGGGGTCACACACCCTGCAGGGCCCCCCCTGTCCTGTGAGCAGACAGATCTTCTAACACATCTGCTCATCCAGGTCTGACCATGTCTGTGCCCTGGCTGGGGACTCCTGCTGCTGTAACAGAGGAAAGTCTCCATCGGTGCTCAGTGGTTTGGGCTTTGGTGAACTTGATAGTCTTGTAGAAAGTGAAAAACAGGTTAAAAGGTCGTGACTCGGTGTCTTCATTTAACCCCAGCTGGTAACTAAGCACCACACAGCCAAGGGAGAGAATTTAAAAGTGAGAAAACCTCCATCCCTGGAAGTGTCCAAGGCCAGGCTGGACAGGCCTTGGAGAAACCTGGTCTAGTGGGAGGTGTCCCTGTCCATGGCAGGGGGGCTGGAATGAGATGAGCTCTAAGGTCCCTTCTTACCCAAACCATTCTGTGATTCTAAAACTTGTGAGAAGAGATAAACACAGTTTAACAGGTCAAGCAAAATCAGCACACTCAAGCAAAGCAAACCAAGGAAATCATTCCACGCTTGGCACGGTTAGACAGGTGTGTCTGAGACAGCAGGACTCCATCTCACAGAACTGTGACTTGGAAATTCAAACACCATCATTCCAAATATCCCTTCCTTCTTCCCTCTTTCCCCAGTTTTCTATCTTGAGCATGACACTGTATGGTCTGGAATACCCCTGGAGTCAGTTGGGGTCAGCTGTCCAGCCTGTGTCCCCTCCCAACTTCTCATGACCCCCCTCTGGTGGGCCAAGAAGAAAAATCCTTATCTCTGTGTAAACCCTGCTCAGCACTAACAAAACATCCCTGAATTATCAACCCCATGTTCAGCACAATTCCAAAACACATTCCACTGGGGAGAAAACCAGTTTTACCCCAGTCAAACCCAGCACACTCACACAAAAGAGAGTGTTCACATCACTGCTTGGAATGTCACTGGGTGTGTATTTGCAGTGTATAGGACAAGCTTTTCAATGATCCTCAAAGTCAGGGAAAAAGTTTTGCTTGGACTTTGGTATTTAGACACAACCAAACAACTCTGTTTTTTTCAAATGTAGCAGTTCCATGGGAATTACTCCCAACATAACCTGGTGTTCACAAATTTTGCTGGGTATTTTGTGTGATAGACTAAATGTAAGTTGTCTATTATGATAATTATGTAAAGTGATGATATATTTAAGCTTGAGAAAGATACTATATATATAACAATTATATATATATGTGCATATATATATATATATATGAGAGAGAGTGACAGAGTTATAATGGTTAAACTCAGCTTATCAGTGTTAAGCTAAGTGAGAATACAGGAGTTGCTTTCCATGACTCTGTATTTCATTTATTATTGGGAAAAATAACCCAAAGAGTAAAAGCAGAACCAGAAATTCCTACATGACTGAAGCAATCAAATCCTTCTTTCCAGCCAAGGAGGAGGAACTGAGTGTTGCTGCCTTGGAATAGCCCTTAGAACTCATTTTGTGGAAGTGGAATGGGGTATGATTTACTTCAGGTGGCAAAAGAGAAGTAAACAGGTTCCTGGGTCTGTTTTAATTATTCAACTGCTTAATGAAAGCACCCTTGAATTTTCTTTTTTCTTTCTTATTTTAAGTGAAAAAAGTGGAGACTCATACTGAAGTAGAAAACTGTTCACAAAGTGAGGCAGGACCAAGCCCTTCTGATAACACCAGAGGAGAAAAGCTGTGATGCTGCTCAGCCCTCAGCTTAATGCAGGCACGAGCTCTTCTCTTCCACAGATATTTGTAGATTTGTGCAGAATAAAAACACCCTGACAGGTGTTTTTCCCTTAACAGGAAAAGCTGAGAATCTCTGGCACTTCATGTGCATCCAGAATCAGGCTTAATCTGACCATAAGGGAAAAAAACTCGGGGTATGGAGGAATTAAAAGCGAAAATTTTTACTTGGATACTGAAGCTCTTCTTAAATCTGTGTTTGATCTGGAATTTACACTGGGGTGTTTTTTTTTAAAGATCTGTAACTATATTGGAAGATTGGTAGTTGGAAAGATCCTTATATTAGTTTCCATTCACAACCCATAGACAATATCTAAATTATTCATAGTGGATCAAATAGTTTTATGAAAAACAAAACAAAATGAAACAAAAAAAAACCAAATCAAACCAAAAACCCAAAGCTGAACAAACAGCTTTTAGGGGATGGGTGTAATTTTTTATACATAACCGGAAATGTTCTGTTGGACACAGTTTTTTATTCAGTATGAAAAGTGCACAGACTAAAGCTTTCAATTGCCTGCTATGATCAGATATTTGTGACAGGTGCCTCAAGTGCTTTCATGCCTCACAAGCTCATCTTCACCTGTGAACTGCAAACTAAATTCCACGTCGAGTGAGTTAAAACTTACATTTTTCAACTTGATTTTGGAAAATGAATGAGCACGAGAAAGCAGCTGAACTAAGAACCTCACCCTAAACAACTGTAACTATCCTATGGGAATAGTTCTCCAGTTAATCCGAAGCCACTGACTACTATTATTGGCTCTGAGTTTTGAGCAGACACCTCACAGGTCTTTTTCACCCTCTGTGTAAACAGAAATTTAACAAAAACAGGCTTTGCCTCCTGGAGCTTGCTTTGTATATCTGTCATTCTTCAATAAAGGAGTACAAATCCAGACGGTAAACTAATTAAACTGTCTCAGAAAAATAGGAATAAAAAAAAAATAAAATGCCTTTGTTGATATTTATGTTTGTGCTACACATTCCGAGCAGGCTCTTGGAGTACGTGCCAGGTATAAACTGCAACCCGGGGAGGATGGATTGGTGAACGATCCCCACTCATTTGCACTCCTTTCAAAGGTGACTCCATCACCGGTGTCTGAAAGACACTCTGCCCCTCAGTAACAAATGATTACAGCTAAATGAATCCCACAGGCTTGCCACTAATGCAGAACACAGGCATAAGAATGAGAGCCGTGGTTCAAGATCTATTTTTTATACCAGCATAATTTTTTGCTTCACTGATCTATCACTAAACAACAGCTGCTGGGGGAGAGACTCGGTGGAACGGCGGCAAATCCTTGAGTGACTGGGCACATGTGTTTGCCTCAGGCCTCCAAAAAAAGTCAGGAGCTTGGGAAGAGGGACTGGCAGATTAATGTCACCTTATTCTGTAATAGATTTGAAGATGTGACATGTTGGAACAGCAGCCTGCAGTAAACTGAGATTTCTAAAGGACTTATACTGAGATCTAAGCACGTGTGACCAGCCCCTGCTGCAAGGAAAGGTGGGAGAAAGAGGGAGGAAAAGAAAACTGAGTAAAATTCAAACAGTTTGGGGGGTTTTATATCCTGTGCCTGAAATTAAACTTTTGCAGCCTTTTATAAGATGCTGTTTGGTTTTTTCCCCAATAGAGACCTAAGTTCTTGTTTCCAGATTCTTGAAATAACCTTCCTATCACTTTGGGCAAAAAGTGTCATAAAAATGGCAGCATATAAAGCATTCATAATTGCAGAAAAAAAACAAAGCCAGATTTTTCATCATGTTAGCATCATGTTAGATGCTATCAGTGGTCTGTATATAATCAGATTAAAGTAAAATGTGGATTGCTTTGATTTCCATGGAAACTCAGAATTCTCTTCATTAATAATCACCTTTTTGATAATAATAAAATTTCTTTTAATTAATAATCATCATCTATGTCTGCATATTTCTGGAGAATCTGGCAGGTAAAGGGGATTAACCTAACATGCTTCTGAATGATCCACAAAAGATCATTTCCCAACTTCTCTTAAACTTTGTAACCTGGCAGTTAGAGCCCTAAACCAAGCAAATGAGAAATGGATGATCTTTTGTGTGCTTTTTCCACTCCTCTTTTTCAGCAGATTATTAGAAACCTTCACCATAAACTGCAGAGGTTTGGATTTGTTTTTTTTCTTTTTGTTTGTTTGGGGTTTTTGTTTGTTAGTTTGTGGTTTTGTTTTGGGAGATTAAACCAACACAAATCCAACACTTAACAATTCCTGACTCCTCCTCTTGGATGGACACAAATCCATCTGGAACCACATGAAAAACTGGGAGAGGCAACATGATGAATGAGTGATGGGAGAGCCATCCCTGTGGAGCAGGGATGAGTCTGACAGGCTGAGCACTTGGATTTTCCCCAGGTCATGCTGCTCGGAGTGATGAGGGGCACAGATGTGCAGCTCTGACAATTAGCAAAGTGCACAAAGGACTGTGAAGTTCAAGTTGAAAGCTCGGAGTATTTTGATGTTACAGTTCACCTTGTCACAGGAAGCATCCCCAAAGTCTTCAGCAGTGCCTGACATATTATAAAAAATGTATCTGGAAAAATCAAATTTTAGTCTTGCTGCTGCTCTGATGCCTGAAAGCTTATTCCAGCCAAAAAGAGCTGTATCTCTGCAACAGAGTCACTCCAAATATGATTTTTGAGATACAGAAAGCTATGAGAAAAAGAGATTGTGTGGATGCAATGTATGAATGATTTCCTTCTCTTTTACTCATGAAGTCCCAAGGCAGAGGTTTTTAAGACTCAGCTTGTAACTCAACTTCCTTTCTCATATACAGCACTTACAAACATTTGTTCAACTCACACTCAATAAATGCATATAATTGGTATTTGCAAACTTGTTTATTCATATTCCAGCAATCTCAACTTACCTAATTATCATATGAATGCTTTCAAGTCCCTATAGAACATCTGCAAGCAGAATAAAAAGCAGTGACTGTGCCTCAGCAATCATAAGCTGGAAAAGATCCTATAACCAATCATAGAATCATAACCACAGAATGGTTTGGGTGAGAAGGGACCTTATAGATCATCTCATTCCACCCCCTGCCATGGGCAGGGACACCTTCCATAGCCCAGGTTGCTCCAAGCCCCCTCCAACCTGGCCTTGGACACTTCCAGGGATCCAGGGGCAACCACAGCTTCTCTGGGCAACCTGTGCCAGGGCCTCCCCACCCTCACAGGGAACAATTTCTTCCCAATACCCATCTAACCCTGCCCTCTGGCAGTGTGAAGCCATTTCCCCTCATCCTGTCCCTCCAGGCCCTTGCCCAAAGTGTCTCTCCGTGTTCCTTGCAGGCTCCCTTCAGACACTGGAAGGCGACAATCAGGTCACCCCAAAGCTTCTCTTCTCCAGGCTGAACAATCCCAACTCTCTCAACCTTTCACTAAGATACCTCTGTAGAGTGGAAAGGGAGTAAAAAGGATGAGAAGATGATACAATTTTATAAAAACCTTTCCCCATGGTCAGCTTACTCCACCTCCCACCCCACTAAATCTTCCTTTCTGTGTCCTGATGTGAATTATCAAAGAAAGTTAACAGCTCTTGTACATCAATGCCTCTGTGTTCACTTCTTTTTCAGGGATGTGTAGGAGCTTCAGAAGAAATGGAGGGATGGGAGAATGACTGTAGAACAAGTAGGAAAATTAAACATTTTTCTTTTAACTATGTCACCATTTCACATCAGTTTTCCCATTAGAACCCTGTTAAATTGCACATAAAGTCATAATAATGAAGGCCAAAAAAAGTTTGAGGAGCAAAGTGCTCAAGGCATAAATGCTAAAAATAAAAGCTTTTTCAAACACAGCAGAAGCTTAAAGCCTGCCAGGGTTGGTAGGACTGACAGATGATCAAGGAGTAAAAAGAGAACTCATGGAAATTAAGGCCACCACAGAACAACTAAAGAGATTCTTTCCACCAGTGCTTGCTATGAGGTCTGGAGAGATTCATGGCATCAGGGCCACGCTCTAAAAGTTATGAGTTCTGGATCTGCTCAATTTGAAATGACAATAAAAGAGGTTTCAGGGAAAAAGAAATATTATAAAGCTATCAAAAGCTGACAGTAGAAGAAATTATTCACCCAGAAGCTCTAATGTAATTAAATCTGAAAAGGCTGGACCCTCAGGATGGTGTGTTACCTGTTGGCTAAACTCCTTCAACAACTGAACAGAGGGTGTTAAGTGCAACATCTGAGTTAAAAATGGGACCCAGTGATGATTTCATGAGCACAGATGAGCAATTCTGACCCCTATACTAAACACATTTGTAGAAATCTGAATAAAGAACAAAATTTCTGTGCAAATTGATAAATCTGATATCCTTGTACGGAGTGACCCCATCCTTGTTGATCCATTTGATTAAGGGACTCCAAGGGCAGGTTCAGAAGGATGATCCAGAGGATTATTTTTTAATTTTTTTTTTTAACATGATCCATTTCCAAAGACTTAGCAGAGAACAGAGACGGCAAAGGATAAAGGAGAAGTTTCTCTTAAGGACTATTGACAGTTTAAAAGCTGGGATACAGTGGATAAGGAGCAAGACTTGTTACCATAATAGGAAAGGCAACAAAGGAATTATGGAAGGATTTATGTAAAGACACAGACTATTCAACATATGGGGTCCAGAAGAACAAAAGAATGCTGAAGTAAAAAAAAAATATGCTGATTATGTAAAAATATTCCAGATAATGAAATAAAACAGTTATATGAAAAGAATTATGTTGAAGAACTTCACAATACTAAGGGTAATAAAACAAGAAATGAAATGAAGTAATGCTGAATGCAAATAAATGCCAATGGACAAGAAACAACATCAGGATATGGATCTATGCTGTTATTTTCAATTGATTTTCACTGGGGAGACAGAACTTCATTTCACTTTGGATTGTTCTTTGCATACATTCAAATAAGAACAGAACTCTTCTGTAAGGGAAGCAGAGCATTAGAAATTACTGAAAATAAAAAACACTACTATGCCACTGCATAAATTATTCACAATCCAAAAATTTTGATAGCTTAGGCTTAAAATATAAAGTAGAAACAAAAAAGGTATAAAGAGGCCAACATTACTGATGAGACAAGATCTCTACAAGAAATTAGAGAAGCAAGACTAAACCTCTTCAGATGAGAGAATAAATCCCCTAAAGGGTCTGTGATAAATATTTATCACAACATGGGTATTTTTAAAAATCTATTATAACACAAATGATTGCAGGAGTAATCACTAAATTCCCAAAGAGCAAGAATATATAGCATAACGAATTTAAAATCAGAATTATTCATTGGCTGGTGCGAAGTACAATGGTTTTGAACACACAGCCAATTCCAGAGGTTCTTAAACAAAGACTTTTAGAAATTACAAGCCTATAGAACTGCAAAGATCATATTTTATCTGCCCTATACCATAGATGTGCTACTAGCCAGAACTGCAAGCAGGATACTAAATGAGACCTTTGATTTGATATGGTCTTATTTTTAGACTCTCTAAATCCAACAAATAATAATACTAGCTCTGAAGTTCATTCACATGTATATACATTATATATATATATATAAATTTGTATTAATGGGTTTGTAATTTTCTTCTAGGACAATCAAGCAAACATTAAGTACTAAAAATCCTACTCTGCTTCTTGTCTTAGCCAACAAATGTTTCTCTTACCCTCTTAGTAGGTTACAAGATTGCCTGCCCCAGCCTGTTTTCTGTTTTAAAAGTTATTAAACTCTTAATTTGCTATTCTGTCAGTACAAAGACACACTCCATACTTTCATCCAGATAAAAGACTGCCAACTTCCAGGTTGCTGTTGGAGTATTGCAGCAGCCAAAATTGTGTTGGAGTACAATAATATTTAAGCATAAGTGGATCAAAATGTTTAACTTTTGTTGCATTTCTCGGTGATCTGACAGTGTTGGAGCAGAAGAAGTGACTGTATTTGTTCCTGTGCTCCACAAAAGGGAATTGCAAACTGGAAAATCACGGTCAGCAAAACTTTCTCTGGGTGGTCCCCAATTTGTTAATGAGTACAAAGTCATTAATTTCCTCAATGCCAAAGTGGGAGCTCTTGGAATTACACAACATGTGTTTGCCAGTGCACAACCAAGGTGGTTGTTCCATTCTGGATGTGAATCCTCCCTCTAGAATTCCCTGAGGTGCAATAAGGGCACAGCACTCCTGCTGCAAGGACAGTCACTGGGGCTTTGCCACTGCTTTATTTTCTTTCTCTTTTCCTTTTTTCTTTTTTCCTCTTTTCTTTTCTTTTCTTTTCTTTTCTTTTCCTTTTCTTTTCCTCTTATCTTCACTTTTCTTTTCTTTTTCTCTTCCACTTTTCTTTCTTTTTCTCTTCACTTTTCTTTCTTCTCTTCTCTTCTCTTCTCTTCTCTTCTCTTCTCTTCTCTTCTCTTCTCTTCTCTTCTCTTCTCTTCTCTTCCTCTTCTCTTCTCTTCTCTTCTCTTCTCTTCTCTTCTCTTCTTTTTCTCTTCATGTCTGCAAACACTGGCCTTTTTTTATTACTCCAGGAACAGCTTTTGTAAGTATTTATGTTTGAAAAGCTATTATATTAATTTCTCTATCGAGTTTTTTACCCCTATAAAGTGGATTTGTGCTTCGTTATCTTCAATTGACGTTTGTTTTTGCCAAAGTTCCCTTTTACTCTATCCAGACTGTATATTGGGAAATGCAGAAGGTTTTTCCTTCACATCACAGTTCTCTAACTCTCATGATTGCCCTCTGGGTTTCACCACAATCACTGGCAGTTGAGCATGAAATCGTGCTGCTGAGTGAAACATGGTGGCTTCCTCGTGAAAGAATTCTTGATTACATTTCTTTTACATATTTATTTCTACGTTAGACAGAAGCTGAGGAACAGAATGCCAGTCACTGAGCCCCACTGATTGGCAGGTGAGATCCCTGAACCACTGAGCAGCACCTGTGCCTACACAGTGTTTACAACAAATCAAGCCTTCCATGGAAATTAATTACCCAACCTAAATGCTGGAAAGGCCAAGTGACACTGATTGGGAAATCAAAGCAGGAGCTGAATGTTACCTGCCCCCTTCTCTGAAGGCACACAGCTTCCTCAGCGCTGCATTTTCCAGTTTTAGGAAGCAAACACTGGGGCTGTCTGTAGGAAAATCTGCACCTCACACCTTTGTGGTGCAACTGTTTAATACTGTTTGTTTGCTGCTGTTCAAAGAATAGGGTTAAATGATTTAAGACATTGATTTTTGAAGCAAATCGTATTAAATTATGTCAGCAATTCAATTCTGTCTTCCTGAAACTCAATACAAATCAGGTCACTTCCACTGACAGGCATCTGAATTCTTTCTCCTAGAGGCAACTCATTTAGCTGTGATTGTATCACTCACTGAACACCAGTATTTCAGGGCACATTCCAACACAGCAGCATTTCCTGATTTTTCCTGATGCCTCAGGTGATGATGGGAACAAAAATCAGACTTCAGAGAACAGACAAGAAAACAGAGGTTTTTCGCTGTCAGGGACAAATTCTTTTCCTTTAGATGGATACACAGTAACAAAAAGCTCAGGAAACAGTTGTTCCTTTTAGGCATTCCAGCCTGCTTTCCATCTTCTCAGTAAGCAAAGAGTGCTGCAAGACAGTGCCCAGATACAGGATTGCACACACTGGTGATCTGAGCCTGCAACTCCTTCCATATCTAAACCACTCCAGTAAAGAATCGTTCAAACCTATTGGATTTGTTTGCATGATAAAATCTGAAGATCACAATCTGCTGGGTAGAATTCTCCATCGCTTCTGGTGTTCCCATCGCACCTTTAAATGAAGCAGGCTTTTCAAAAATATCCAGTTTTTAAAATAAATTATACCAGTGTTATTAATGTGGTATTTTTGAACACAATTTAAATCACAGAATCATAGATTGGTTTGGGTTGCCAGAGACCTGAAAGCTCATCTCATTCCAAGCCCTTCTGTGGGCAGGGACACCTTCCACCAGCCCAGGTTGCTCCAAGCCCATCCAACCTGGCCTTGGACACTTCCAGGGATCCAGGGGCAGCCACAGCTTCTCTGGGCAACCTGTGCCAGGGCCTCCCCACCCTCACAGGGAACAATTTCTTCCCAATATCCCATCTAACCCTACTCTCTGTCAGTTTGAAACCATTATTCTTTCTGTTTTAATGTTGTGACAATCCATTTCACGCCATTCAGTCAAAATTTTGTAGGAATTTCCATCCTTGCAAAGGTTGCAAAGGTTGGGACAGGGCAGAGGAAGGTCTAAATTATCAGAAAAGAACAGAATATAAAAATACCATAATACATGCAGTTCAAACGAAATCTTGACAGCTGCTATTCACAAATATTGCTGACATGATTTATATTATATTAAAATTCAGAATTACTGCATTTTCATCAGTTCCTCATTTCACAGCTGGCATTTCATGCTGTCAGCATCCTGTGATTTACAAGGCTGTATGTAGTGTAAAAATGTTGTTTTAAATGGACAATCTCATAAGCATGTTAACTAATTGATAGTCTGGGGCAACGTAGAATGTAAACATACCGTGTGCTCCAACAGCCAGAGTGCTTTCCAGAAGAAAAAAACTGAACCTAATAGCTCCAGTTTCATTAAACTTTTATGAAAGTCACCAGCAAACAGACATTTCCATGCAAATTTTAAAATAATGGTTTAATTTGTGAAGTTACTTTTGCAATGTCAAAAATGCAAAGTAAAATACATTAAAAAATGATGTGGATACTTGTTATTGGAAGATATAGGAGCTGCTAACCAGAGAGACCGTGGAGCCTTAATAAAGCATTGTTTTCTAATAATGTTTCCATAGGATTCATTGTGATATTTTCCAAAGTGATATAAAGTAAACCTGGCACAAAATGCAAATGCTCTATCCCAGCATTGTTATTCTTTATCTAAAACTGCAGAAATGATGGAAAGGACAAATTTTCAGGGAATTAAGTCAATATTTCATACATTTCATCATGCTCCTCTATTCCAGTCCTCAGCAGGAATACAGGATACAACTTGCATTTCCACAGTTCCTTGTGACATGAAAAATCATGTGCATATAAGTAACTTGGAAAGTTTGGGTACGTCCACAGAATTTAGTGGAATTCTTTAGGTATAACATCAGTCAGAGAAATGAAAGCATTGCTTTTGTCAAAGCTGCCTCTCCCTTTTTACATAAGCTGAGCAGTCCAAAGCCTGGAATAGGCTTCTATAATTCATACAAAGTTTTAACAATAACAAGACACATTTGAATTTTATCCTAAAATCTGAGATATTCCGGGATATTTTGTAACAGAGCTAAGAGAATCAGGAGAAAGAGGTGGCAAATTGATTGCAGGGCTAACCATGTTTCCCTCTTCAAGCCTTTTACACTTTCACTAAGAAAGAAACTGTCCTTGGCTGTGTCCAAGCAATGCTGATACTTCACTGCTTTAATTTTCAGGTTTCCTTCAGATTTTTTTATTACAGACAACCATGGAGAGAAGCTCTGATAGCATCACCAGCAACTCAGCACCCTCCTCCAGTGACCTTCTTAGTCAAATCCCTTCTCTTCCCACCTATCTCTTCCCCAAATATAGTTTATTCCCACATTCTTTTGTTTGTTTTTGTTTTCCTAGCACAATAAAATAAAAAGTGCAATTTTTTCTAGTCTGAATTTTTGCCATAGATTGTCACTTTATTTCTGCATAGCAATAGTAATGATGTTTGCCTTTTGTAACATCACAGCTTCAGGTTTTCCTTCTAGTTCTGCTGGGGGCAGGTTTGCTTGGATACAGCTGGAGTTCAATAGGCTCAGAGTGTCCTCAGTAGGTCATATGAAAATCAGACAGCCAGAAACCCTTTTGGCTAATCTTTCTGCATAAGTGGATCATAATCCACTCAGCCTGCACCTTATCTGGAAAGTTTTAAATTTTTGAATAATGATTTCAAAACGGATTTCCCTTAAAATTATGACAAACCCCATCCATCAACACAAAAATGTTTAATGTCTTGCATCAAACAGGACATGACCACGGCCAGGATCTGAGCACTAAGTCCAAAATATGATAATTAAAACAAATCTCTCTTTTGGGGTGTTAGGTGAAGGCTGCACACCAGCCACCACTTGGCTAAACGAAAATGTGTATTAATAAGTGTCCTGTGGCCTCACAGTATTCATTCCAGTAAGTAATCATGGCACTTGTAGGACATTCTTTATCTTGGCACTTAGATCTGACACATCTCCATCTTTCAGGTGTGCACAGAAGTCCATGTATCTTCTTGCAGAAGCCTAAGCATTCCTCACGTGAGATTTCCTACCACTTTTTATACACCTCGAGCACGAATTAATTGGAATATGCTGCTGTTAGAGCCATGATTTAGGCAAGAGGAAACAGATTTTCCTCAGCCATGGTTGAGGCTTTTGTAATGGCATGAATTCCTTCAGAAGTCAGCAGAGTTCTAATTTTAATGAATGATGAACTGGGCTGCATCAAAAGCAGCGTGGGCAGCAGGGTAAGGGAGGGGATTTGGCCTCTCTGCTTGGCTCTGGTGGGACCCCACCTGGAGCACTGTGCACAGCTCTGGTGCCCCAACACAAGAAGGACATGGAACTGCTGGATCAAGTCCAGAGGAGGTCACAGAGCTGATGAGGGGACTGGAGGCAGGATGGGAGAGTTGGGGCTGTTCAGCCTGGAGAAGAGAAGGTTGTGTGGAGACCTCAGAGCCCCTTCCAGGATCTGAAGGGGCTACAGGGAAGGTGGAGAGAGACTTTTTACAAGGACCTGGAGTGACAGGATGAGGCGGAATGGCTTCACACCGATAGAGGGCAGGGATAGATGGGATGTTAGAAAGGAATTGTTGGCTGTGAGGGTGAGGAGGCCCTGGCACAGGTTGCCCAGAGAAGCTGTGGCTGCCCCTGGATCCCTGGAAGTGTCCAAGGCCAGGTTGGACGGGGCTTGGAGCAACCTGGGCTGGTGGAAGGTGTCCCAGCCCATGGCAGGGGTGGGACTGGATGGGCTTTAAGGTCCCTTCCAACCCAAAGCATTCTGTGATTCTATGAATTAATCACCTAGTAATTTTCTCAAAGATAAGTGTTTAGAGGAAGACAGATCAACAACTGAACTTGCTGATGTCACTCTAACAGTACAAACACAGTTGTGAGTCAAGATTTTCAAGACATGTCCAAGCTTCAGTGCAGGTTATTGGTTTTGATTAAGTCCTGTGAAATTACTATCTTGGCTGGAATTTACTTAGCTGTTTGTTTGGTTTTTTCGTAGTTGTATGTTACTATTTGTGTAAACTGGGCTTTTCACCGGCAAATGATAATATTTTATAATCAATAGTGCTCTAGTGTTAAGAAATAGTGTAAGATTTTCATTAAATTGGAGAAAAGTGCAGTTAAAGGAATGCTAACAAGTATTGATGTTTAGATTTTTATTTATCAATGTTGTTAAATTCCTCTCCACTACACTGAGTTTATTTTTCCACATTAAAAAAATCTTATTTGGTATCTCTAGGGCTGAGTCTTAAACAAGATAAAGTACGCTGTGAATTAATTTATTTTGAAGAAAACAGAAAATACAATTTGTGTCTTTTCATTAAATTATCCTTAGCTTTATTGATTTAAACTAAGTTAAAATTTATTTAGTTGAAGAAGAAACAAAGCTAAAATTAAACTGTGTATCTCGATCTCTGTTGAATTTGGAAAGTCTATCCTTGTAGTATTTCAGCTCCAATTTTATCTATTATTTATCCATTATTATTCATTATATTAATATCATGTTCATTTCTTACATACCTTACTGACACCCAAAGTACATATTTGTGCTGAAAAAGTGGCATCTATTCAGATGTTTGTGAGAAGCTGGATTAAACCTGATAAAGCATTAACTACACCTGAGAAAGGGTGGGGTGTTTCTTGCTTGTAAATACACTGGAAAATATTGTTTGTAATGAAAGTAAATTCTCTCTTCTCACAAAAAAAATTGGAAACAAAAGCAGCAATCTGCAAAGAGGGTTCTATCACAGTGCATTAAAGGCTTAAAAAAAAGAATTGGTAGAATAATCATATCATAGAGTGGTTTGGATTGGAAGGGACCCCAAAGATCATCTCATTCCACCCCCTGCCATGGGCAGGGACACCTTCCACCAGCCCAGGTTGCTCCAAGCCCCATCCAACCTGGCCTTGGACACTTCCAGGGATCCAGGGGCAGCCACAGCTGCTCTGGGCAACCTGTGCCAGGGCCTCCCCACCCTCACAGGGAACAATTTCTTCCTAATATCTCATCTATCCCTACTCTCTGTCAGTTTGAAGCCATTCCCCCTTGTCCTATCACTACATGCCTTGGGATAAAACCCTGCTCCAGACTTTTTGGAAGCCCCTTTTATGGAAGGAGCTATAAGGTCTCTCTGGATCCTTCTTAAGGCTGAACAGCCCCAAGTCTCTCAGCCTGTTTTCACAGGGCAGAGGTTCCAGCCCTCTGAGCATCTTTGTGATTGTTTATCACTGTATTTAAATTGGTTTTAATGTGCCCTAACACACTGGATGTATGAGAATCATGGAACCATAAAACTGCTTATGTTAGAAAAGACCTTTTAGTTTATTGAGTCCAATCCAACCCAGTGCTGCCAAGGCCACCATTAACCCATGCCTTCAAGTCCACATTTCCATGTCTTTAAATCCCTCCAGGAATGGAGATTCCACCACTGCCCTGGGCAGCCTGTTCCAATGTTTGCCAACCATTTCTGTGAAGACATTTTTCCTAATACACAACCCAAACCTTCCCTGCTGCAACTTGAGGCCATTTCTTCTCATCCTACCTCTTGTTACTTGGGAGAAGAGACAAATACCCCAAAAACTTGAAAGTCTTTACAAATTTACACGTCATCCTTGTGCAGGGTCCATGCACAGATCTACCAAATACACAACAGAAGGAAGGCTGAAGGAGATAACAAATATCACCACGATAGTCAAGGTTCTGGTCTCAAAATTAATAACCTGAGCCACTGCTGATGACAAAAATTCTTATTCTCTTTGTGTGAAGGTATATTGAGACATTCCTACCTTGTGTATATATTTAAGTTCTATGTTTGAATTGCTACTGATCACAACGGGGGAAGAGGTGATAAAATATACAGATGTGAGTAAAATGACAGCTAGTTCATTTACTGTGGAAAATAAGCTATGTATATTCTGAAATGTGACACAGAGCATCAAGGTGTCTTCGAGGCTATCTGAAAGAATTTATCTTATTAACAGCACAATAATATTTGCCTGAAAACATCACACTGTCATCAGAGCTAACGTATATTTTTGACTACAAAATAATGATACTGTAGATAATGAGTACATATAGTTCACTTAACACAATTCCTGCTCTCTAATTGTATACCATTTCTGTTTCAATTTCTTGAACAATTATACATAAAATGTGTAATTTTATTTTTGGTAAGTAGTGGTCACAGTATCATTGGAACAATTAAGGATGACAGTTATCTGTCGTGACACTCACTGTGGTTACCAAGGCTACCTTCAAAAGAAATACCTCTCTGCAATATAAAATGTGCTCATCAGCTGCTAAATCACAGCATCTTCAACACAAAATGCTGCTGCAGTTCTGTGATGTACAAAAAAACTGCAGGTGATAGCAGAGTATGTTTGCACTGCTGAGGCCACACCTCGGGTGCTGTGTTCAGTTCTGGATCCCTCAATGCACGAAGGACACTGAGGGGCTGGAGCATGTCCAGGGAAAGGAATGGAGCTGGGAAAGGGTCTGGACAGTCAGCCCTGTGAGGAGCAGCTGAGGGAGCTGGGGGGGCTCAGCCTGGAGAAAAGGAGGCTCAGGGGGGACCTTTTGCCTCTGCAACCCCCTGACAGGAGGGGGGAGCCGGGGGGGGGGTCGGGCTCTGCTTCCAGGGAACAAGGGACAGAAGGAGAGGGAACGGCCTCCAGCTGTGCCAGGGGAGGCTCAGGTTGGACATCAGCAGGAATTTCTTCATGGAAAGGGTTTGGTGGGTCATCAAAAAAGGTTGTTAAATACTGGAATGAATTATTTAAATTCCAGAATCACTGAGACTGGAAAAGCCCTCCCAGCCCACCGAGTCCACTCTGTGCCTGATGCCCACCTTGTCCCCAGCCCAGAGCACTCAGTGCCACCTCCACTCCTTCCTTGGACACCTCCAGGGGTGGGGACTCCACCACCTCCCTGGGCAGCCCCTGCCAAGGCCTGACCACCCTTTCCAGGGAGAAATTCCTGCTGATGTCCAACCTGAGCCTCCCCTGGCACAGCTGGAGGCCGTTCCCTCTCCTCCTGTCCCTTGTTCCCTGGGAGCAGAGCCCGACCCCCCCCGGCTCCCCCCTCCTGTCAGGGGGTTGGGATTTTCTTTCCCTGAAGGAAAGCACTCTTTTCCTTACTGAGGGAGAGATGCCAGCTGCAGAAACCAGTGGCCTCCTCTTGGCTAAGAAAGTACTTCAAAGGCCAGACCCCCGTGTTGTACCTACGAGCTTCACTTAAGTCAGAAAAGAAAATTTCCAACCCTATGCATCTGCTTTTCATTCTTATTTCAGAAATTATTTCAGATTTAACATTACCCAGTTAACTAGGGGGGTTGTGTGTTTTCTAAAATAAACAGGAATCCTTCCCTGAGCTTAATTGTTGCAATCACCAGAATATTTTCTCTTCTAAAAGAAAAGAATGGTGGAGGGCGTAATGCAAACAAGATCAAAGCTACAGATTGAGAAAGCAATTTCCAAATTTTACCACATTTTTCCCCCCAGATTTACAGTCATGTACTTAGGAAATTTAGTCCAGACTGTCTGGGCACATAGATATTTCTGTTGAATACATAAATATCAGAGTAGAATGAATAAAGTATTTTCCATGAATAGTCATTTGAATTTTAATAGAAATTTTACTTCAATCAAAATTTTTTTTCGTTACTGAGTGACTGAACGTGTCTAGGAAAAAATAGTTTCCAAAAGTGAATCTGTAAACTTGCTATTCAACTAAATTTTATATATTTGGAATTCAAAAGTATTATTATCTAAATTCCAATAAATTAATTTTAAACCAGTGCTATCCTGACTATCCAGAAAAAGAAACAAAAAGATTTCTTTCATTGAAGTGTAATTATAAATTTTTATTTTTCTGAGTAACCCAATAATTTCCTCCTCTGCACAACCCCACCTCAGCCCCACTGAATTTGGGATGGTCTAATACTGTAAATGAGGCCTTACATTCCCACAGAACTGATCCACAAAGCAGGAATTAGGATCTGGAACTCTGGACAGCCACGATCAAACACTACCTGAGATTTTTTTTAAAAAAAAAGATTCTTGAATAAATACAGAATGACTCAGAGACTGTCAGAACACACTCAGGACAATTTTGCAAGCAGATAAAAACAGAGAAATTAAATGAATTATTTATCAGGACTCTAATGTTGGAAGTCAGATATGGTGAGTTCTGCTCTGAGCTCTCCCACCAACCTTCTCTGTGCCCTCAGACAAACATCTTTATCTCTCGTGCCTGTTGCCACGGGGGCTTTTTCTGCCCTGCCTGGACAACTTTAAAAGAGTTCTGTCAAAACATTTTCCTCCATGTTCATAGAAACACCTGATGCACACCTGCCCAACCCTGACTGGTGTCTTTAAACATTAAAGAAATACAAATAAATAGTAAAAAATAGTTAAATAAGATTAAAGATATGAAATCCCTTTAACACTGTGTAGGGAGTTGTTCTTTACAGTGGTGCACTGTATTGTATAGAGTAGATATCATTATCTAATGAAAGTTTCACACTGTGGGTTTAAAGACAATCAAGGACCAAGATTTTCTCTAAGGACAATTATTTCAGGATTAAATTCACATAAAGCTTTTTTTTTTAAGTACTTTCCCTTTCTACACAAAATTTGAAGGCAACATACATTTCTCTGAGATTTCAACAGCAGGTTTAAATAGACTTTGGGAGCCTCCAAAAGGCCTCCAGTCCGTGGAACATCAGTTAAAAATATATATCCCAATGATTTCTATGTATATGATAAATCTGACACAGTCTTAAGCCCACTGGACTAACTGTGCATGTGCAGTATTAATAATGAGTGAAACAGAGTGCTCAAGGCAAGAAATGGGAAAAAGAGTTCAGGATTTAAGGTTTGGAATGATAAAGGTAAAAACTCTGAGCCAGGAAAAACACTATTCCCTAAGTTTACACATAAAATATTTTATACCCTGAGGTTTATGTGTCTGCCCAGCCTGTACCTTCTAAACAAGCACCCAAGTTCAGGGAGAACATTAATAAATGTTTTAGCAAATACATATTAGTAGGAAAATTGAGCAGGTTCTGGACATAGAAGTCCTCTTTTATGCCCAGCCATGAGGAGATGGTTTATGTACCTGTATGACCTCAAAAGTCCCCTTCAGGCTCCGTGACAGTGACTCTGTGACTCTCTAATACAGCTCCGTGGACAACAAAATCTCTCACAGCTTGTCAGGTAAATGTTTTTATATTAGTTCAATAGAATCTTCACATTTCTACAGCACAGCTTTGGAAAAGTGCTTATTATGGTGAAAGAGATGATTCAGTTCAATTTATGTTAAATTTTCTGGACAAGAATTTTATGTATTTTATGGTCTTGTTAGGAAGGAATGTTGACTAATTTCCACCAAGAGTTAACAGATGTGCCATAGCCACACCTCTGTTGTTGTTTTTCCCTGAGATATATGAATTTAAAAAACAACAACAACAACAACAACAACAAAAGACATAAAATAGAACATTACAAGAAGAAAACATCTCTTTTTTTATGATAAAACTGACATATACAGTATTTGTTATTTCTGCATTGTCTTCATCAGTCTGAGCTTGTCACATATATTTTAATACATGATTTATGGTTATAAATTCATTTTCCATTCTCATTTATAATATGGTGTCACATTTTATCACAAGTGCATTTAATCATCTCCTGTCTGCATACTAATGGCTACAAATATGATACCTGTGTAGACCCAGCAACCAGTGGCTGTAACTGTCTCTGACTGCAACGCTTGAGTGCTTTGAAAAGTGCTGATAAATAGAGAAGTTCAGATATTTTTATGTGTCTGTCCCAATTTTAATAGCCAAGCTAAAATTCCCCAGCTTCACTAAGAAACTGGATTCTTTTTCCCACTTGAAAATTTTTTGCATGTACTTATCTGTCCTCACAACACTGTCAGTGCACAAAATTAAACAGGCACAAACATTTTAAGAATTGATACCAAAAAGGCAAAGATAAAAAGACTATTGGTTATAAAAGAGAAGCAGGATCAGGAAAAAAGAAAAGAGATATCTATCCAAATTTAGAATAATTAAAAAAAAATAGAAATAAAATCAGTGGTTTGCTTTAAATGTGTTGGTCAAATTCTGCTATGCAGTGAATATGAGCACATGTTTAAATTTAGGACATTTTCAAGGCACAACTGAACCTCCAGATACTACCATTTAAGTTCAGCATATCAGCACAGCCTTTTAATTAATTTTTCTGAGGAAAGCAATCCTCACTCTTGTTTGTTCCATGTCTTTAACTTAGACCTTTGACAAATATATTTGAGAAATCTCAACGTAAACATTTCAATTCCAGTATTTTAGAAGAAAGTGGGTTGCAGTCACATCGGCAATTTTAATGGAGAAAATTAAAAGCTGGGCAAGAAAATATTGATTAAAAATATGTGTAAATTCACCTGGCTTGCAGCACTGGAGCAGAGAATCATAGAATCACAAAATGGCCTGGGCTGGAAGGGACCTTAAAGATCATCTCATTCCACCCCCTGCCATGGGCAGGGACACCTTCCACCAGCCCAGGTTGCTCCAAGCCCCATCCAACCTGGCCTTGGACACTTCCAGGGATCCAGGGGCAGCCACAGCTTCTCTGGGCAACCTGTGCCAGGGCCTCCCCACCCTCACAGGGAAGAAATTCTTCCCAATATCCCATCTAACCCTGCCCTCAGGCAGTGTGAAGTCATTCCCCTTGTCCTGGCACTCCAGGCCATTGTCAGGAGTCTCTCTCCCTCTTTCCTGTTGGCTCCTTCAGGCCCTGCAAGATGATCCCAAAGCTTCTCTTCTCCAGGCTGGACAATCCCAACTCTCTCAGCCTTTCCTCCCAGCAGAGCTGCTCCATCCTCTAATCATCTCCATGGCCTTCTCTGGTCAATCCCTCTCAACATTCTCATGCCAATTTTTTTTTTTAGTTTATCTAAAAGTAGTTTCTGAATAAACTTAAGCAATTTTTACAGACGCACACACACAAAAGCTTTAAATTCCTACAATAATCTCTACATAACTATAATTTAGGGTAACTTATTTGAAGCTGTCAATACCAACAGTCTTATTGTATTATTAGGCAGAGAAATTGAGCCTACAAGAACTAGGCTTGTGAGTATTTTTAGTTGTACTTCTAATTGACTGTTTGACACTTTTTGTGCATTCTGTCCCGAGCAAAGTAATTTGCCATACTCTGAACCAGACAAGCGTGTGCAGCTGACAAGCCAAAAATCTTGTGCTGTCACTTATGTGATATGGATGGAGCTTCCTGCAAAATTACTGAAAAATAAATGTTTCTGAGTAGGGAGGAAGATAAATATAGTTCTTATCTGTCGGAAACTGCTAGGTTATGCATTTTACTGTAACCTCTAAAACAGAACCCTTTCAAATTACCTTATAAATCCAAATGCAGGAATGCATATTCCAAGTGTGTGCAGAAAGCTTACAATTAACAAAGTTCACAAAGTGCACAAAGTTCAGCCGTGAGCAGGCAAAATTCAAACTGCAAGTAGAGAGTGTTGCCCGAATTCTGAGTTCCAGCTGTGAGGAATTAAGTGTTCTGTACTTTGAAAACTATTGCAAGATCATCTGAGAGTCAATTCTATAAAATACGTCTGATGATTTGTGCATTTGCATTTCTGCAGAGACTGAGGGAGGTGATTCTGCCCCTCTGCCCCCTCGGGTGAGACCCCCCTGCAGAGCTGCTCCAGCCCTGGGGAACAGCACAGGAGGGACATGGAGCTACTGGAGAGAGTCCAGAGGAGGCACCAAGAGGATCAGAGGGATGGAGCAGCTCTGCTGGGAGAGTTGGGATTGTCCAGCCTGGAGAAGGGAAGCTTTGGGGTGATCTTGCAGTGCCTGAAGGGGCCTGCAAGGAGCATGGAGAGAGACTCTTGACAAGGGCCTGGAGTGCCAGGACAGGGGGGAATGGCTTCAAACTGACAGAGGGCAGGGTTAGATGGGATGTTAGAAAGGAATTCTTGGCTGTGAGGGTGGGGAGGCCCTGGCACAGGTTGTCCAGAGAAGCTGTGGCTGCCCCTGGATCCCTGGCAGTGTCCAAGGCCAGGTTGGATGGGGCTTGGAGCAACCTGGGCTGGTGGAAGGTGTCCCTGCCCAGGGCAGGGGGTGGGGCTGGATGAGCTTTAAGGTCTCTTCCAACTCAGGCCATGCTGTGATTCTATGATATTGATTATTATAAATGTAATCGTGGGTCAGGCTAGAAAGTGAATATGTGTATTCACTGTGCTGTTTAGAAGACTTTTGTCAAGACTTTCAGTTACAAAAAAATAAAAGAGAATCCTCAAATGCATCAGTCCTTTGTTGAGAAAAGCCATATACTAAGGCAGAAAATCTCTAGAAAAGGAAAAGAGGTTCTGAATATGAACAGTTCTGTTTTCTTTACCAGGATATCAAAAGCAAAACAGAGCAAATGTCACAATAGCATCATCAGAATGGAGGAAGATTAATATAGTTCCATTTTTTTCAGGGGGATAAACTTTTGCTACTGTAATCAGCCATATAGTCTATCTGCCTTGGAAAAGTCCACTTCCCACGAAGCTGTTCCTAATTCACTGGACTGCAGGTCAGTTTTGAAGATCTTCACCGTGACAAGTTAATAGTTGCTTTGCTTACCTAAATAGATGGAGCTTTATGTCTCTCACTAAAATCTTCCCTTTGCCTCCAAGCATTTCTGTGTCTCTTTTTTCTTTAATCTGCATTTCTTTAACAACTGGGAAAAATATTAACGTGTAATATTCTCCTATAAGTCTCACCAGTGACACACAACTTGTTAGTAATCAAGCCTTATGTTCTGTCATGAATACCCAGTGGGTTTCAGAGGGGTGTAAACTGACTCAAAAGGCTTGATTTCCATCTCAGTTTCTAAACAGGATTAGAGTGAGAACAGGTCTTTTTGTGCTGTTATTGCTGGGCCCTAAACATAGTCCAGCTTGACCCCATTGCAACTTGAATAATGTGCAATTTTTCCAAGCCAGGCAGCTTTGCCAACAGTGAGAACTTTCCTCTGTCAAAGATCATCGTCCAGTTTGAAAACAACAGCTTTTGGCTCTTTTTAAAGAAAAAACCTGTGAGTCCCTTTGGTACAATAAACCAAACCCTTTCATAACCATTTCTCTTTGGAAATTCCTTCACCATGTTGCTAATTGTCTACTGTGAAGGGAATTTGGGATTTTAGGGAATTGTCCTCTAGCAGAATTTTCATGCAAAAATATTGGCAAGTCCTTTGCAGATTTGTAGGTATAAGCAACTGAAAACAGAACCCTTCATACCAAAGCTGGCAACTTTAACAAGCAGCAATACCAGCTCCATCTTTAAGGATTATGTCAATTTAAATAATGCACAAAAATTAAAAGGCACTTTTTTTTTTTTTTGGAAGCTCTTTACACCATCTAAAAGTGTGAAAGATCGTTCATGTGACACTGTTCTTGAAGAAAAATTGAACTTTTAATTATGCATGATTCACAATGTGCTACTCATATCTGTTTGTCTTTATTTGTATTACTTCTTTGGGATTCCTCAATGTCAGCGATGCAGAGAGATTTGTACTCAGAATAAAGGGCATAAAGACTAATCTGAGTTTTCACCATATCTGAGTTTATTCGTTTATTCGTGTGTGCATAATGAAGGAGGCTGTGCATGATGAATCCTGTATCACAGCTATTATCTACCCTAAATATAGAGGAAAGATAACTGACAGTTCTAGCAAAGGTTAACAAGTCCTGGCTTTTAAAGATCATTCTAAAGCATCATTTAAGAAACATACTTTTGGGCCAAGAGAAGAAGAACTACACAACCTGTTACTCCCAAAAACTAGAGGTAAGTGCTTTCTCCATCATGCCTTTTGTGTACTACATTATTGCACTGTAGAGTATCCTCAGGAATAAAAGTATTATCTCACTTCTGAGAAAAAGCAATTTTAAGATACCTGCTCTTCCTTAATCTGGTTACACTATTTTGAAAGTGTCTTATAGAAAACTTTGGTCCCTTTTCCTGTAAGAAAAGCACTCGTAATGAAAGAGATTTTTTAAATTAAAAAATTTGAGTTCATAGTTTCAGTTTGACAATTCCTGACTGGCATCCTTGTTTGTTTTCATGTATCTGATCTCTATGATCTTCTCAAAGCTCAGTCCATTCTTCAGTCCTGAAGGCTAAATCTAATTGGCCATGGCTCTCACATTGCTATAGATCAAGTGATTCACTTTAAATTGCTCCTAAGTTGTTTGTGTATGGAGGATACTTGAATCTGCTGCAAAAGTTTCCAAATTTGCAGCTCTGTGAATTGGCAGCAGGAATGAGGAGGTGTCAGGTTGATGATGAGATGCTGAATCAGAGTCCCTGATCACAGTTCAGTCAGCCAAATTAATGTCATTGATTAGGAGAAAACCAGCTCATCCACTTATTAAAACAGTGTGATTCCTGGAGGTTTGGTGTATCTCCTCGTTTGGGTAAGAACAAAATCCATCAGCTTCCTGCAGACCTGGTTAGTGCTGCTCAGAGTGAAAAAGGAAACAACACAAGTGCCAGTAGAAAGGAGATAGAACCTGCATCTGATGGATCTATATTTAAAAAAAAAACAACAGAGTGAAACAGGTTGCCCAGAGAAGCTGTGGCTGCCCCTGGATCCCTGGCAGTGCCCAAGGCCTGGTTGGACAGGGCTTGGAGTAACCTGGGCTAGTGGAAGGTGTCCCTGCCCATGGCAGGGGGTAGAACTGGGTGATCTTTAGGGTCCCCTCCAGCCCATAAACCATTCTGTGATTTGTGTTAGTGCTGAGCCCTGAGTTTGTGCTTAAACGGTGTAGCTCGAAGGGACATGGAAATTATTGTTTGTGTTACATCATGTCAGTTTGTAAATAAGCCAAGACTGTAAATATCAATTATTTCAGTGTTTCACTCCAGTTGGAGATTTACTGGTACACCTTGCTGCCTGTTACCTTGAGGGCAAGGAGGAGAGAACAGGAAAGGGATATTAAACACACAACTCACACCTGCTTTATGTCTGGCCCATCATCCGTTTTATGAATGATCAATACTTTGAGACACACACATCTCTGACAGAACAGTACTCAAGGAAATCCTAGAGAGGCAGCATTTTCCAGCACCATTTTGTTATTAGTGAATATCATAGAAGTCCTTCCTCTAATTAAATTCTATACACATACTCAACATAAATGAGTGGAGATAATCACATCTAGATGTGAAGTCTCCTGATCAGCCCTGTTTGTTTAGAATCATCAGAGACTGGTCTGTGTTTAAAGGGCAGTGGAGAAAGGACAGTGGCCTTCCCCCCCATTTCAGAAAGAACAGTCCAAGGAGATCTGAAATACCAGTGCAGTGGATATCAGAATATTAAGTATAATACTGTTAGGAAGGTATGATATAAAGTCATACATTTTTAAATACTGTTCTTTAATTATTACTGTAGGTTCAAAGCAATAGGTTTCAAGGACAAAGCAATGACTTAAGCTGTGAAATCCTGTAAATGGATCAGGGTACATATACCATTTGTTTTTCAAAGCCCCTGAATAAGCAATTACAGGAAATTCAATTTCAAATTGAATTTAGACTAAGAAGCATGCTTGAGCCACAGAAATTTCTCAGAGCTCAGACCAAAACGAAAGCATACTGAATTTAAACAATCTTATTAATATGGGGAATAATTTATATGGGGAAAATAAAAGTAGGGTGTGGGTTTTTTTCTTTTGGAAAATGATGAGCATTGTATATTTAGAGTACAAATATTAAAAGATAAAGAAAAGTTCTGAAAGAAAATCTAGACTATTCTCTGTCCCATAGAAAGACCAACTGTCTTGAAACTATTTCTGAGGTAAGTATGGTTAATTTATTCCTAGAAGAGCTGTCATTCTGTAACAGTCCAAGGCAATTTCTCCAGTAAAACTTAACTTGAAGAATTTTTTCCTAATATCCTGCTTAACTTTCTATCTCATCACTCTCAGTGACTCTCCCCAGTTAGATAGTGAGCCAATGAAAAACACTTCCTGGATATGATTCTCTAAGGTACTTCATAACAATTTCTTCTAGAGAATATATTTAGCTTCTAATGAGAATATCCTGCTGTTAGATGTGTTACAGGCTTTATAAAAAAAAATGAAGATATATACAATATCTAATACCTCACACATATCAATAAACACCTGGTATAAGATGAGGAAATGGTGGTGTTGACGTGATTTTTTTCATGATTCTGTTCTATCGATGTTCTCACTGCTTTTGTGTGTTTGTAAAAAGTTTGTTTTATTTTAGTTCTACCTAATTCTCAAGCCCAGCCTCTCATTTTCTCCTCTTTCTTCAAATAGCTAAATGTGCTTCCCATTTTGCACTTGTTTGGACCTTTAGCCATCTCTGTTTCAAGGATCCCTTCTGATGACTCAAAGAGCTTCAATCAATTCTCTCCAGCAGTTTAAGTGAATTTCTTCCAGATCAGCTGATGTGTAAGCATCTGACTTACAAAGAAGTCCCTGGTCTGATCTTTTCCTGCACTATCACCAGTTCTTTTTCCTTTGACAGTTATGTTAGTTCCTTTAAAATTATCACAGCAGAGCTTTATAGTTAAAACTGATGCAGAAGAGATATTAACACTCTGACCTTCTAAAAACATCAGCTATCATTTATTTTCCTTCTCATCTGAGGAGCAGATCAGCTCTTTTTCTTCATTTTTCTTTTATTAATAATGTACTTACAGAATCCTGCCTTTTATTCTTTATGTGCCTTGTGAGCTGTATCAGGTCTTTTGATGGTTTGCTTATATTTCTCTGCTATTTTTTTATATTTAAACTCTTAATACTTTGACTCTTTTTCTATTTTCTATAGGCTTCTTTTTCATGATGAAATCATTGAAGAATTCATTATTTAGCCAGCTTGGTGTGTCACTAATCTTCCTGTGCCTTCTTTTTTTAGGATGGCTTTTGCTAGTCTTAATATTTCTTCCTTAAGGAACTGCCAACACTTCCAGAATCCCTTTTCCCCTTAGACACCAGATTTTACCTAGTGATCTTCTGAGCTTACTGAAACTTCAGTTCTACTTTATTTATTCACTATTCTTCTCTTTCTTTTCAAAAACTCATGTATTAAACAACTTTTTCCTCGTTCAGGTGTGGTCCATAGAGTCTACTAATTCCTTTGATCACGCAGCCAATCATGGCAACAAATGAAATCCAAACAAATGTTGCATCACACAATATTTTGTGATTGTCTTCTATTAGAATTTTACATCTTTGTACAGTTTGCAAGATGTTTTTGGCTGCTCATGGCAGGATAATGTGTTTAATCAATAGGAACAGTCCCACAGCATCTCATTTGTAAGGACTACAATGGTGAATGTGCTTTATCTGTGAAAACCCCCAAAAGCAAAAGTTTTTAAGATTGATGAGGCTGGGATGAACTACAAGATCAAAAGCATCAGCTCTTCTAGTTTCATATTTCTCATGGAAAGACTTGTAAAGGACAGAATCTCCCATAAACTGTTACCAGAGAGACATGTGTACCCTGCCAGAGCTGACAAATTCCTCTGTGCAGTTATTTGATGTTCCTGCTTATTATATCACATTTTCTAAATCATAGGCACTCCTTGTGTTTAGTTACCAGCACATTGTTGATTTAGGTATGAACAGCACAAGAGAAGAGCAACTCAATCCACTGATTTTAAGCCATGAACCCTATAAAATAGGTATTTTCTATCTGGAACAAGTGAATGATGGGCAAAGCAATTAAAATATGCAAATGCTACAGTCTATGATTATGGTAAACAGTTATTTAAGACTGTCACTGTAAAAAGCTACCAAAATAATAGTAGTTCACTTGTCTTTTTGTAAAATTAAGTTGTTCTGTAGTAAATGGACAGAACTCATAACTGATATATTTTTAATAGAAGTTGTAAATGTAGCACAAAAACTGAATAGTGCCTTCTCAGTTGAACTGTGATTTTAGTACCACAAATGCCACTTAATGTTGTAAATGTTAATAGGAAAGTCTTGGCTGTAGTGCTGCTTTTCCTTCTGTGCTACAGAACTCCAACATTAGAACTCAATTAGTAGTGACACTCATATAAGCTCATTTGCTCTCACCAGCATGCCCCTCTCTGCACACTAAATGACACTGTCATGAGGAAATACTCCACATGTTGATGAAGTTCATGGGGTGGAATTTCTTTGAAGAGAAGAAATTAGGGAGGAATTTTAACTGTATCTTTTTGTTAGATAAAGAATACGGTAATAATGGTGGAAATAAAGTATGAAATCAAAAATATTCCCATGTATTTAATGTGATAAATATATTCTATTCACAGTATCACCTGATTATTTTTTTTTCCTGCTCTATGCAGCTTTAATTTTTCTCCCCTCTTTTTAGAACATTTAAGCATAGTTTGGATCAAGCCAATAATTATTAAGAAAATAATCCTCAGAAGAAAATCATTGCTGTTTTAACAAACTCTCATTTAAGCAACTCAATCAGTAAAATTTACATCCCAAATGCTGGGTAATTACAGTACTTCTCTCAGAATAGACTGATAAGTATGTACAGTGTACTAAACAACTAATAACCCACTTTGAGAATGAGAACATAGTCATTTTAGCATTATCAATAATCAGCTACCTCTCAGAAAGGGAAGAAACTGCCTGTTATCAACATTATAATCTTCTTGGAGAAGAACCAGAAATGCTGAGGATGATTCACCAGAACAACCCCTTCCCACCTTCTTCTTCAGAAGAACTGACACCCTCCACCTGAACCCCCAGAGGGCCCCTGGAAGGGTCAGCAGAACACCGGGGGAGGGAAGTTTGCAATCCATCAGTGTTAGCTGCAGAATTATTGAGAATCGGACTCTGCACTAGCATAAAAATGTTAATATCCCTGCAGCTAGACTAATAACAACTATTAGACTGCTAATTCTTGAGTTAGAGCATGAATAAATTCTTGTCTCTCTGCACCCTTAGCCTACACAAGCTGCCCCCAGCCTTTGAGGGCCACTGTGCCACAGCTCCGAGCTCCTGACGGCACCTGAGGTTACTCTGCAGGGTTCCAGTAGGGGCTCGGGGTCCACTGGAGAGGAAGAGGGTTCAAGAAGCTGTGCTGGAACTTGAGATTTGGGGTCACAGCTGTACAGGACCAGGGCTTGCTCTGTGGAACCTGAGTGCGGGATTTTAGATTTTGTATCGTGCTGATGTTTGAAAAGTCAGTGTCGCACTCAGAAGTCCCACGGACAGTGAGGTGAGGGGAGCTGAGGCTTTGGAAGTCATGGGTTAAGACTTGAATAGTTCAAAGGGCAGGAGTATAAAACTACAGTAGGTGCAAAAGCAGGAGAGGCTCTTACTGATTCTGAGAGCTGATTCTCCACAGAGTTAGGGTTATAAAGTTAATGAGTTTCAAAGAATATTCTGAGTGAGGAGGAACCCACAAGGATCATCAAGTTGTTAATACTCTTTTATTTTACTTCAGTATCTGGAAGGTATGTAGCAAAAGAGGTAACAAAAATCCGTATTTTGTTATGTGTAAAGCAACCAAGAATTAAATCATCTTATTGCCTTTAAAAGAGATTTCCTATGTAATGCTCTCCAAGCCAAGGAAATCAAACTTTTCCAAGCTGCACTGTCTCTGTTTCACTAGTCTAAAAATTACATTAGACTGAACTAGATGTTGAATGAGGTAAAATGAAACTGGTTTAAAATGCAAAGGCTATCAAAATGTCGAGTGTTGTGAAAGAGAACAGGCTCTGGATATCTCAAGTGGGGAGACAAAATGAAGAATTTATGCATGGAAGTTTAATTACCACATCTCTGAACTTCTGAAAACTTGTTTTCTCAAAGATGATTATTCCCTAGTAAAAGCTCTTTCAGATGTGTGCACATTTGTACATCTTTAAAAATAATGGGGTTTTTTTTAGGATTTTTGTGGTTATAGTTCATCAAAGCAGACAGCAGGAAAAAAATGGATATCAAAAGAAGGAATGAGATAAGTTAATAATATACATTTGTAAAAGGGAAAAAAAAGATAGGCCATATCCTCAGGTATATAAACTACTACTGAATGTGGCTTCCACCAAACTAGGCCAATTAACACAGCTGAGAATCTGCATCAGAGATTAGAGCAAAAATACATCACGTAGCACAGTGGAAATTTTTCTTATTCTACTGCAACAATTACTGGCAAATAGCTAATTATCTTGTTAAAAATCTTTCCTGTAATGGGTACTAAAATTGCCTTCAGCTTGAGAAGCAAATGCGACTAATAATTACTGCAAAGCAACCAGCTCCAGTATCTGGAACCTAAATTAAAGCAAAAGGACCACCTGGCACCAGCAGGAATATCACTGTTTCAGAGTCATGCACTGCTAATGCTACTAAGGAAAAGAGAGTTTAAAACATAAGAGGGAAAGAAAGGAAATGTTACTTGGTTTTGTTGCATGAAAACATAAAATCTTCAGCAAACTCATCTTCAAAATGTAACTGGCTCCTCATTCAGACTCTTTTTGTGGACTGGTTAAAAAAATGATACATAAATTGGGAAGCCATCCAGGTTTCTCAATGAAATCCATAGTTTCCATTTCCAAGCGTGGGATTCAAATATCACAACCTCACTTTACAATATCAGTGAAGAGCTATTCTCCAATGAGGTGGTGTCTTAAAGCGTTAGAAGTTTTTTGAGTATCAGTATAAATTAAAAAAGGGTTTGCCCCCCAGCTTGAAGCAAATCTGTTATACACTGGATTGGATGTCAGACTCCTCTAGCAATGCAGTTAGGTGTGAGTGCAAGGTACAAGAGAGGAAATTCTTTGGAAAATTAACAATTTTTTGGAATATTTTGGAAAATAAACCATTTTCTTGTGCAACCAAACATAGAGGAGTAGGAAGACACCTGTCCTCAGTGGGACATATTGATGTCCTGCAAATAAGAGGTAATAAGTTGTTTTAAACAGTGTCATCCACTGAGCTGCAGCAGCCACTTTGGTCACACTGGGCAAAGAGGAAATGTTCTGTGGCAATAAATGCACCAAGACCAGCTATTCATTCTGACTTTCGGTTTTGAGTTCTATATCACACTCCTTTATAGCCATGATTCCAGTGCACTAAAACACTACAAGCCTCAGACAGTTAATAACAGCAGGAAATAATAAAGCTTATTCAAGTTTTAGAATGTCATTCTGAGCATGAGGAAGAACTTCTTTGCGTGCAGTGACCCAGCACTGAACAGCTTGCTCAGAGAGGGTGTGGAGTCTCCTCACTGGAGATATTCCAGAGCTGTCTGGATGCAATCCTGTGCCATGTGCTCTGGGATGGCCCTGCTGGAGCAGGGGAGTGGGACCAGATGAGACATCGTGGTCCCTTCCAACCTGAACCATCCTGTGACTCCGTGATGTGAGAAAGGAAAATAGTTCCTGACATGGTGTCCTGGCTCTGGCTGGGATGGAGTCTGTTTTCTCCAGAGCAGCTCCAAGGTGCTGTGTTGTAGATCTGTGACCAAAACAAGGCTGAAAACACAGGAGTGTTTCAGCCATTGCTGAACAGAGCGTGCACAGTGCCAACACCTTCTCTGTTCCTCCCTCTGCCCGCCGATGAACAGACTGGTGTGCAGGAGTTGGAGGGGGACACAACCAAGCTGATGATCCAAACTAACCAAAGAGACTCCACACAGTGTAATGGATGGAAAATATGCTCAGCAACAAAGAGCAAGGAGAGGGGTTGGGGAGGTCAACCATTCTTTTGCAGGGGAACTGGCCGAGCACAGGTCCAACCCATGGGAGATGGTGAGTGATTGCCTTTGCATCACTTGGTTTATTTTGTTCCACTCTATTTCCCCTATTAAATAACCTTTGTCTTTCTTTTATTACTCCTTCCCTTTTCCTTCAACCAACTGCAGGCAAGAGGGGTACTGCCTACTGGGGCCAACCCACAGCACACTGCAACCTGCCTGGTCCTTCAGCTGGAGGATCACCGTGCTCCTGGTGAGGATCACGAACTTTAATCTGAAGTTATGTATCCTGGTTTACATTTTAGCTCTGAAAAGGATTCTACTAATAATTATCATAAACTCATACCTTCTAAAAAACTGTGCATGTTAAAAGTCCCACCCCTGGAGCCCAGATATATTTTGGTAGCATATCCTTTCACCATCTCTTTCAGTCTTTCTTCATGCTCGTTATTCCTCCCTTTCACCCTCCTCCCAAATTTGCCTTTTAACTACTTAACTCGTTGACTTTTAAAACAATCCACAGAGTGAGAGAACATCTAAAGCAGATGTACAAAAATGTGGAAATGAGCCAGAAAAAATGTAAGCATGAGAATGGACCCATAATCAAAGGTTTACAGACAGTAAAATCTCTGCTTGAGGAAGGGAATTTCGGGTACCAGAAAAATCACAAGGACTAAGACTGTAAATACTGCAGTGGACTGAGGGATGATGGACTTAAGTTTTTCTTCATCACATTGAAAACTCAGAAAACCGGAAACTCAGGTTTGGAAGTGTCAGGTTAAGTATGTGGAGAAAAAAAACCAACCTAACAAAACCCACACCACCATAAATTCACTAGTAGGATAATGCAGCCTTGGAACAGGTTGTCCTTTCGGGTAATAAAGTCACCAGTCACAGAGCTTTCTAAACCTTTGCTAGACAAAGCTGTTGACCTTATCTAGCAGTAGGCTCATAATCATTTTTCTTTAAGTGGAAAGCTGGCCTTGATGACCTGTGGGGCTCCAATGCAGGTAACTCTGCTATGATTCTGTGACAAAGTTAATCCTTTTCTCACAAAACCTACGAATTTATTTTTTTTTCACAAGAACTTCTATGTCACTGACAGAAAACAATAGCACTTCAATAACTTCTAGTGGATCCAGCTGCAGTGAAGCACTTGAGAAGACTTACTCCGAAGCAGATTTAATTAGAAACTGAGAAGCACAAAGCATCTTATACCTTACAGCCAAATACAAGAACCTAATGGAAAGGTATAGGGGTGAGAGAAGGGAGAACACACAGGGAGCTGAGAATGACCCCAAGAGTCTTCTTATTTATCAAGGCTATAACGCCGAGATTCTTCTCAGCAGAACTAATCTCACACCTTCAGCCACAGACTTTGCTAAATCCAAATGTTTCATGGAAAAAGATAAAAATGACCTTTGTGGTTTCAGACAGGATAGTGCCCTCTGGCTTGACAGGGGCTGATTTCTGCAGCTCCTCAGAGCTTTGGAGCTGCTCAGTCCTGAGCCAGCACTGCAGGGAGGTTATGGACTCACAGCACAAGTTTGCAAAGGCTTTTTGAGGCTACTGTAGGCAACTTAGAGATGATATTTTCTGTCAGTTGTACTGAGTTGCCAATGGATATGTGAAATGGGGACAGATCTAAATAGGGAAGTGTTATCCTCATACAATGTGGTTCTGTTAATGTATTTATCATGTTTAATTACAGGTGAGAGGCATTGTTTCCAATGAAATAATAACTTGTGGGAGAATAACCCAGGGAAACATCTGCCAACAATCAGAAATAGCTATCCCTGCTGAATGGGGAATTTTATCCATTAGACTTTAAATGTCATTTAATGGGATCTTTTAAAGAAAGCCAGTTGTGTTCCCTCTCATTTGCTTCTAGTACATTCCATTATACTTCCTATTGTAAAATGAGCTGGTTGTCTGAAACCCTTTACTTGTTTGAACTCTAAAGTTTTCTTAAAATGCTTTCATTTTAACAGTCACATTTCTACTTCTTGGGAGGATTGCTTCCATGGAACACTTCACAAAGTTGCTACCTCAGTTCTCTGTGCTGTAATACCTCATTGGTGAAATTAGAAATTCTAAAGATTGGTACTTCACCAACATTAGGACCCTAAACTGGCTTTTTTCCTTCTTCACCTACATGAAACCAGGCTGGAATTTGCTCACACTTTGCCTGTTTCTGATAATTTCTATTCTATGAAGGGTTACACCACTTACTGCTCAGCAGGCCCTTCTGAGCGGTGGCACATGAACTGTTCAACACCAAATAGCAAACACTCAGTAAAAAACCCTTAAATTTAACAATCATTTGTACTCAAATGTTTAACACTCTTAAACTGTCCAAAATTATCACCAAAGATCATCACACAGTCAATGCTCTTGATGAAGAAATTGTGTGAACACGAATACAATCAATTGAAAAAATTCCCTCAGGCAAAACTCTGCAAACTGCACCTGGTATTAAATCTTAACTGGGCTAAAAATCCAAACCACATTTGACAATTCAGATTATTTTGCTCAAATTCTCTTCTTGTATTACTTCAGGTACAGCCAACATGAACAACTTTTCCTACAGTAGCATCAGAGCTGTATAATATTGTATTTTCTCACTTTATTTGAAATGAAGGAACAATTCATCCTCACAGGATGGAGGAGTAGAGTATTACTTGACAAGAATTGGTGCAAGAGAATTGTTGCATCACTGTTCTATTTATCTGCTATCATTTGTAGAATAAATTATAATGTCTTGCAGGCATTCTTCATATGATGTTATATTCTTTATCTTATCTCACCTCTTCACACGTTATATATAATTACAGCAAGCTCATAGAAAAAACCTGATTTTAAAAATACCATATATTTTTTCCTGGCATTTTATCCAGTTACAGCAGGACTCCTGAATAATTATGGCTACAATGGTGTCTTTATCATCTGAAAGCTTCACTGTTCACTTCTTTTTACTGCTGTAATAACTGGTGTCACAGCAGGCTGCTTTGCAAGGCAGTGGTAGAAGCGAGGTGAACATGGAGATGCTCACTGCTCTCAAGTTGGGTGAACATAAATAAAGGTTAATTTCAAAATATTTAATATTTAAAGTAGTCATGATGTATTTTATGACTCAGTTTCCAAGGACATCTGTCATGCTATTGCACTTTTTTTATAACTCTTTGAAATGGAAAATTTTTGCTTGTACTTTTGCCTGCTAATTAGTTCAGAGGTGCTCTGGATGAATTACCAGAGGTGGTTACATGGAACTGTGATAGTTTTTTATTGGCTCAGGAATCTAGTTAGTCCCCAGGAATTTGGGGTACAGGATGACAGCAGCTCATGGGAGTCAGCAGTGTGGCTTGGCAGCCAAAAGACAAACCACATCCTGAGGTGCATCAACGAGCACAATCAGCAGGTCAAAGAGGTGACCACCCTGCTGGGTTTGGGGTTGGGGCACCCTCACCTTGAGTACTGTGTGCAGTTCTGGGCCCCACAATTAAATAAGGATGTGGAGGTCCTTGAATGCATCCAGAGGGCAAAAACACTGGTGAAAGAGCTGGAAGGAACGTCCTGTAGTGTTTCCCCTTTCCTGGAAACAGTCAAGGTCAGATTGGACGGGGCTCTGAGCAACCTGATCCAGCTGAAGATGTCCCTGCTCATTGCAGAGCAGATGGAATCGATGATCTTTAAAGGTCCTTTCCAACCTAAACCACCCTAAGGTTCCATGAGGAGCAGCTGGGGACTGTGGGTTTGTCTAGTTTGGAGAAAAGGAGGCTGAGGGATGATCCCACTGCTCTCTATAGCTTCCTGAGGAGGGGGCAGGGAGAGGAGTGTGCTGAGATCTTCTCCCTGGTGCACTAGAACAGGCTGCCCAGAGAGGATGGAGAGGGAATATCTCCCTGACTGGAGATATTCCAGGACCCTCTGGACACAATCCTGTGCCATGTGTCCTGGGATGGCCCTGCCTGAGCAGGGAGGAGGGGTCAGATGATCCACTTTGGGTCTGACCATTCTGGGATTCTGTGTATCCAGTGATAGGACACGTGGGAATGGCTCAAAGCTGCACCAGGGAGGTTTAGACTGGACATTAGGAAGCATTTCTTTGCTGAGAGAGTGGCCAAGCACTGGAACTGGTTTCCTAGAGAGGTGCTCAATGCCCCAAGCCTGTCAGTGCTTAAGAGGCATTTGGACAGTGCCCTGACCAACAGGGTTTCTCTTGGCCAGCCTTGAACTGCTCGAGCAGCTGCACTGGGTGACCACTGCAGGTCCCTTCCCATGGGAACAGTCTGTTCTATTAGCAATCAAGTCTAATGGGCACTGGCACTAACTATGAGGAGAGGATTTAGGAATAAGACGACAAAAATCTAAATCTCTAAGCCATTTGTCAATTATAAATAAAGTATAATGCACTATAATAAATTGTCATTCCAAATCCCACTGACCATGCAGACAAGTAAATCCATGTCAGCTCTAAAGTCTAATAGAACCCTCAATCAAATAAGTCATTTCAGTTAGTGATGGCTGAAACAGATGTACAGGGCATTCTTGTTAAAAGCACAGATAAAAGATTAAATATATACAGATTTAAGAATTTCAGTGTTTTCTTTCAGCTCTATGTATCATCTCAAAAAAGCATTTAACCTTTTTAGTGAGCAATATTCCTCAACTTCCCCATCCCTCCATTGGCATCGTGAGGTCATTAGTAACAGTGCATCAAAACCAAAATAAAAATCACAAAGCCAGGATTTGGAGAATGTTATATTGATGCAAGAGTTTAAGATTTAATCATATAACTTCCACTTCTAATTATAAATAGTCATTACAGAGGATTTGGTGCCCTCTATATTATACACTTACAAGAGGACAACACTAACATCTCAATTCATACAAAGCTTTGAATAAATGGGTGATTTGGAATATAGTTTAATTGACTCTACAGGAATTAATATATTTATTCCTCTGTGCAAAGGTGATTGGATCTACTGCAAACTGTTCTGTTCTGTACCCAGTTCAGCTCCAAAGCAAAAACTGAGCTCATGGAAAACACTTGAGTTCACACAGTTAAACATCTAATCAATTTGTCCCCACTGTTTTTTCAACTGGCAGCTGATAAGTGGTAAATAAGATACTTAAAATAATAATTTTAAGCATATCAGTTATAATTACAAACATTTAATTTGAATAGTCATAACATATAGTTATTTGGCACTTAGGTTCAGATCTCTCAGGCACAGTATCATCAGCACTCCCACAATTTCAGCCATTTCTTACTGGTTTTAATGTATAAATATATGCAGAGCTACACGAATTACTGCTTTATACCATCAATTTTTTAAGTGGTTCTGACTTGGTGAGCTCCACTATTGCCTTCTGTGTCTGTACTTAAAAAGCACCTGGAAGTAAAACTGAAAGACGTTCCCACTTTTATTCCCTGTGTTGGTTTGCTTTTTCTTTTAAAACTGACACTAAATGTCACTTATCAATAGCTCCTTTTATCTCACTGTCACTTTGACAAATATATTCAATAACATATAAGGAAAAAGAGGTGTGGGAGACTTGACCCAGCATTCAAAAGTCAATGTATGGTTTTTCTAATGGTTTAATTAACACACCCAACATTAATGAATGCTCTCATTTTCAGAAGCACTTATTTAATTCCCCAGATAGTGAATAAGAGCTGTAAGTATTTGATACCCAAGAAAGCTGGGCTACACAATTTTGTAATTGCACTTAGGTAACAATTTAGTTGTCGATGCATGAAGTGGAATAAAATCCTATTTTCTCATTAAACTGGCTGCATCATCTCTAGAAATTAATGGTCGCTAAGAAAAAGCCTAAATTAAAAATGCACACTGAATAGTGGTGAAAGTGTGAATCCATTACGCACAGGGGACTGAGGTACGAGGATAAAAATTACACTCTTTAGATTACTGCTTGTTTTGTTGGGGTTTTTTTTGTTGGGTGTTTATGTACTTGTGTGCATGTGATCAACAAATAAGAGTAGCCAAGATGCTGTGCTGTGTGTAAGGAACACAAGGATTTGTGCTGTGTGACCAGGGAACCCTGATTTGATACCAGCTCAGACTGGGACAGACACCAAGGACCCTGTAAGGCACAGTGCAGATTTACAGGTGAGGCCTTATTACCCAACAGGTTCTGTCTCTGCCAAAGCCTTTTACTCTCAACACAGTGTCAGAAAGAACTACTAAACTGCCTGGCCACAAACCCTTCTCAGCTGCCAGGGAACTTCAGTGCTGCTCCCTGCTGAGGGAATTGGGGTGTGTGCACCCAGGCATGGCACTTACATTGCATTTTTGGGATATGCCTACAAAAATATCCCAGAGGGATAACGATGGAAAATCTACACAGTGCAATGTTGTGCAGCACAGGTACAGACCTAGGCTGTGTCAGGGGAGGTTTAGGTTGGCCATCAGGAAAAAGTTCTTTCCAGAGAGAGTGATCAGGCACTGGAAGGGGCTGCCCAGGGAGGGAGTGGAGTCCCCGTCCCTGGAGGTGTTTAAGGACAGACTGGATGTGGCATCAGTGCCATGGGCTGGGTGACAAGGTGGGGTTGGGTCAAAGGTTGAGCTTGATAATCTCAGAGGTCTTTTCCAACCCAGGTGATTCCATGACACATGTCCAGCTGGACTTGACTTCAGGGTAGAAGAGGTTGGGAAGGGTTTGCCACAGGTATGGTTGGGTATGTTACAAAACAGCCAGTGTGCAGATCCTCCACAATCCCTGACAGGGGATCCATGCCAGAGCAGAAAATGTACATGTGGGCATCATTTGTCAGCTCTTTCCTTCCCATCCCATATGCAATCCTGTCTTATTTTTAAAAGGACAACACTCATGTTGTGTATTAACCTGGCAGATAATTTGCAGTGAATCCTCTCCTGATTTCCCAGCACACAGCTGCCTCCCAGACCCCAGAATGAAAAGCAGCTGCTTCCAGTTTCCCATCTGAAATAGCCTGTCTTGTGCTAGTCATCCTCTAAGAATTCACTGTAGAACTGTAAGAACATTTACCCTTCCAGATCAGAAGAATGTGGGTGCATCAAACCTTGGAAATCCAGGATCTCTGTGCTGGGGGGTGTCTGGATTTCCTTCCAGGTCTCACAGCAATAAACAAGGGCACCATGCAAAGAAAGGGTTTAATTCAATCTGCCAGGTGAAACCAGAACACCCTTAAGGAACTCCTCCCAAAAGTGCCAAACATTTAACAACTGATCATTCCTGTTGGTCACTAATTAGCCACTAAGAGACTGGATAATAGGCTGCTGCATGTGAGAACCCCATGTGAGACTTTAATAGTAACATCATGGCATTTCAGCACAAGCCAATGAAAGGTTTTACAAGAATTCAGGTATTAATCCTAAAGGCATCATTAGAATCCACTTTTGGATAAGGCTGTGCTATTCATCCAGAACTGCACTGTAATTTCCAGAGGTTATTTCTAACTGTAAACTATGGCACAATATTTCTGTTAAATCTGATGCTGCTCTTTCTGCAGAAGAACTCCATTAATTTTCATGGGTGAGAGTGTAATTCTTTGTGCTCATAATTCTGGACATAACTACACTCTGCCAGAGCAATAAGGCTCTCCAGCTTAAATTGCTTTAAAAGAACTAAATATCCCTGAGGATAAAAAAAAAAATAATTACAGCACTGCTAATATATTACTCTGAATTTGTAGAATAATTGAGGAAATCAGATTGTACCCATCCAACTATACTTCAAAATGAAAGAATTGGGCACTCAACTAATTTTATTTAATTATTATTTTTAAAGTATGAAAGATGTATGCAAGTGATGATAACATTTCTACTTTGGAGAATTCCAGCCATGGATGAATTCACAATCAACTGTGAAAAATGTCCTTGGATCATCCATTAGGATCAGGAGCTGTAAAGTATAATTATGAATAGGATTTGGAGAGGAGGGTTCCCATGTACTTTTTAATATAACACAAGCCTAATGAAATTTTGATTTGCCCCCCAAAAAAATCCCAAACAACAAAGTAAAAAGAAAAACAAACAAAACAAAACAAAAAAACAAACAAACAAAAACAAACAAACAAACAAAAAAAAGCTTAATTGGAAGTATGTGTCAAGTATGCATAAGCTCTGCTCCCAAACTCAGAGTGTACCCCATGAATACAGGATTTTGTGAGGCTCAAAATAACATAAGGAGTTCTAGTCCTTCTAGATACTGATTTTGTGGGGCAAGAATTGTGCCAGATTGACTGTTTTTACCAAGGCAAATCTCTCAAATAGCTCTCCAGAAAGCACGAGCTGACCACAAAGTTGGCCCCCTAAATTTTCTGAGCGCCCAAACTGATTCTTGAGTACATAAATACTCAATCTCACCCTTTTGTAAGCAATACAGCTAAACACTGAAGTTACCTTTCTTTATGAATCATTCAATACGTGCACAACATTCCAGCCACTTTTCAGTAGCGAGCAGGGGAAGAGGCCACAGAAGCATCTTGGAGTAGAGATAACAGCAGGTAACAGATAATAGTAGTGGGAAGGGAAAAAAGTTGGAAAATACAAGGCTAAAGCAAGAGGAAGGACTTCAGCAACCCTCATTTAGATCAGATAAATCCGTTGTGCAGCTGCATATTAATAAAGCAAGGCTGAGAATCTCAGTGGAGTACGTGGTACTCAGGGTCACTGTTGCACACTGGTTAAAGCACATCCAAAAACTCCTTCACTTCTGGATTCATTAACAGGAGGGACTTGTGGCTCAATGGAGTACAGACATTGTGTATATATATATATTTTTCATATACTTCCACTTGCACCACGGTATCTATTCACAGGATGAAAGCCAAATTACTGCAAAGGGTCTTTTTTCTTGTTAAGTTATGTTACACCAAGAGAAAAACTATTAGTGTGACGCCTGTCGATCTTTTTTCTGCACTGGTTTGGGAGGCATTTCTCAAAAATCTGAGTAATTGTAAAATGGAATCTTTTGTGGATATGCACAAAAAAGAGCATGTTCTACTAAAAGCATTGCTGAAAACAGTACAACTCCCCTTCTTTTATTTAGTAAAAGAAATGCTGCCAGCTTCTTAGCCACTCTCTGAAGAAATGAAAAAAGTTTCTGTCCAGTTTTTTCAAACATGCCACTGTGTGATCCATGTCTGCCTGTGAGATGTACACATTTGTCTACATGCACAGAACTGGACCACTTCAAAAGTTCTGTGTCTGTGGTTTACTGAAGCAGTGTCTTATAACCCAGCACAAATGAATCACTAGTTCCACTGGTGCTATTAACAGCTGAAGATGGATATAATTACAGCAGTTTCAAAATGAAACAGCACTTCAGAGGGTATGGATTGATGGGAAAGGTAAAAACTTCGTAAATGATCAAATAGAGGATAACTTGACCTTTGCATGAAAGTTGGATTTCACTTTAGCCTAATTACATTGCAAATCATCTTCTCTCTATTCAGGGTAATTTACTTTAAAAACATGAAAATAGGATGTTTCATCTGAGTGCATGTTGAAACTACATAAACAAAATTTACATCAAGAGCTATCTAAAAGGGCTCAAAACGAGGGTATTGAGCTCTTCTATATTCATGATGCAGTTACCTGACTCACAACAAACCTATCTTACATCACTTAAACTAACCTGGACAGCCTTGCATAAGGGCCACCTCTTATCTGTCTTAATCATCACTTAATTCTCATCTCTTATTGCCTCTAAACCCTTTTGAAACTTCTGCTGTTATTAATTCTATACATAAAAATGAGTTCTGGCAATTTCCTGATTTCCCTCTCACCTGCTAAGTAATAATCGGGTTGCATAAGTTTTCCTACTAAACAGAATTCTTTTTAGATGTTCAGATTTTAGAGCTGATTTTAGCACAGGGAGCAGATGTTAATAGGTTCTCTTCAGCTTCTTCAGCTTGTTTTCTGCAGTGTGCTTCTACTTCAGCATTACCTATTCTGCTCCTTTTCCTTCGATTCTTTATTTGAAAATTTTAAAGTATTTTATTGCCTCTTTAAAATTTACTTCAGCTAAACCCAACAGAATTCTAGAGAGCTTTTATTATTAAATGTAAGAGATATCTTACTGACAGAAGTTTTAGAAACACTAAAATTAAAAAGACATCTAGATTTTCCCTTCGAATTGCTGACATCACAAAGCAAACCACCCAAAAGAAACAAAGCCAACCCTGTAAGATACATTAATTCTACACATGAACAACTGGGAAATTTTCTGCAGGGGAAGGGAATGCTCACCAACTCAGCTGCTGAAAATATTTGGGTGTGAAGACAAGAATAACTGCTTCAGAAAAGGATAAAAACAGGGATCCTGGAAGCCTTGTGGCTTGGGTTCTTTCAGGTTCCCAACAAAACAGTTACCAGCTCGTGCTCTGTGTTGGTTTTATTGTGGTTATACACCTTCAAGTTTAGAGATTACTTGTGTCCAACTAATTTAGGCAGAGCTGAATTGCTGCCATAACTTTTATTACTTACTAATACATGTGTTTCTGCAAGGGACCTTAATTACTTTTGGGCACAGTGCTCAGCTTCAGAACCCAGTGCTAGAACTCCCGTGGAACCCATTCCTCCCAAAATATTCATCTATCACATCAGGCACTGTAAAAAAAGCAACCAGCTGAAGACTTAGTGCTTGACAGGTACCAACCCTGAAACTGGGACAGTTCTGGATCAGTGCAGGGCCAAAATACTGGCATCTTATAATGAACAAGAGCTTATTAATGACTTTAAATCTTTTTACTTATGGATATGATATTTAACCTCATAACTTATAAATAAACCTTCTAAGGTTTATTAATTTCTTACAGCAGTAGGTTTTTTCCATTCTTTTCTCATATCATAATAGAATGTTGTCTTTGAATGGGCAGCATGGTAGTTAAATGCCTATAAAAACTATACACAGTTCAAATGCTAATATGCACCTTTGCTCTGCTTAATACTCTATTTACTATTACAGTACCAAAATAATTTTCAATATTAACTGCAACTACCTGGCACCCACAGCACCCTCAACATCCTCTCTTTCATACCCAGATCTACATTCAATCCCTAAACAGAGCCAAGAGCTCCAAAATGGGACAGATCTGCCAATGGGCTGAACAGATTTAACCAGAGACCAGAAAAAAAAGGACCCCTTACTTGGGAGCCTCTCATTTAAACATGCAGTGAGATGGGAATCAACTCTGAATGCGCAGCTGAAAATCCCAAGTTTGACACATAAGTATGTTTTTATTTAAGGAATGGAACAGGACTGCATATTTTCTTTTCTGACACAGCTGCCAAAGAGCAAGAAAGAAGCAGCAATAATACTGATGTTGTACCTGTAGGGTATCATATGATTATGAATATACACACACACTGTGCTTACAGCAGCTGCAAGGACTACACCAAACACCTCCAACCCCTCAAATCCCTCTGGCAGGACAGAGCTGTAACTACCATGTTATTTAGCCTGACATTTAGCCATGTTATTTACCAAACATGGTAAACTGACCCCAGACAGGTACCCACCCCCAGCCTTCTCACAGGGGAACCAAAGTGGGAAGAAGGGAAAGCCTTGACACTGTGCAAGCACCATTCAACAACCACATTAGCTTTCTCTCAGCGCTGGCTTAGCCACAAATCCAGAACATTCTCCTATTTTAGTGCTTTGAAGAAAGTTAACACCATCTCAGCCAGGCCTGGTTTAACAGAATTCCATGTTAATCCTGTGAGGTGGCTCACTAAATGTACTTTATGAAGCGGGTACTACACTTGTAACTCTGCTTTTAAAGGAAATCGAAAGCAAATCTAATTTGAATCCCTGCCCCAAAACAAGGTGATGGAAGAGGGTGTGCCCTTGATGGTTTAATCACCTCCACTTGTGTCTGGTGCAGGAGGTGGAAAGTGAACAACTGCCAGGTCTGTGCAGTTGGCAAGAGAGAAGGGCAATAGTTTAGGAATTCTATCTGCCACTATTTGTGGAGCTGGTTAGTGACATGGAGACCAGGCTGGCTGGACTGGAGCAAAAATTTAAACACAAAGGATGACTAAAGAATGTAAATGGATCACATAGATAGAAAGGTTACAAGTGGTCAGGAAATAATGGAAGGTCTAATATTTGTCCAGAAGTCTCAAATGTTCTATGTCTAAAAGCATTTATCACTTTAGTTTTTAGAAGCTCGAATCTCACTGACTCTTAACAGGAGGTGTACATTTCAATCCAAAATACACCAAAGCCACTGAAATGGCCAAGGTTGATATAAGCTGTGTAAATTTTGTATAAGAAGTTGGAATAATTCTACCAAAAAATTTACACATATCTGTGAGCTCTGCAGAGCTCCATCACAGTAGAGATCTGCCCCAGAGGAACAGGTGAGGACTTTCTTCACCCTGATCAGTAAATCTCAATACAAACTGGACCCACTCACTGCTATGCCTATACTGCCTTTAATCCCAGGAACTAGGTTTTATGCACACTCCCTATACAATTTAAAAACTTGGATAAACTATCCAGAATTTTGCACAACACATATACAAGGGACCTGCAGGACTGACTGCAGACAGGGGCTAATGAATGACACAGTTTGTACGCTGTGCAAACCATGGGCTGGGATCCTGAAAGGAGAATAGTGACATTGCAGGTGCATTCACTTCCATTCAGAGAAGAAACAGAATATATTCCTACTATAACTAACAAGTAGCCTGTTTTCAACAGTGCTTTAAAGAGCACATAGATCTGCAATCAATACAGCCAACTGGCCAATGTTAATACTTCAAGAACAACGTAAATCACTTTCCATGGAAAACTTGTGGTCAAACAGGCGACTGAGTTCTCAACACTATGGAATGTCTGTGTTCAAAACATGAAAACAATTACATACTCCTCATTTTTAGTTAACCTGACTCTGTTTTCAAATGTTTACTCCTCAAAGAAGTGTAATTAATTGAGAGGTACCTCATTTTATCTCACTTTCCTACAGAAGTATAATTCGATCTGCAGTCAGGTAACAAATCTATTTAAAAATTTAATAGACTTTACACAGTCAAGTGGAAGTGCTTCAAGTGATTCTGCCCCTCTGCCTCCTCAGGTGAGAGCCCACCTACAGAGCTGCCTCCAGCCCTGGGGAACAGCACTGCAAGGACATGGAGCTGCTGGAGAGAGTCCAGAGGAGGTACCAAGAGGATGAGAGGGATGGAGCAGCTCTGCTGGGAGGAAAGGCTGGGAGAGTTGGGATTTGAATTTAAACTTCAATCACTTTGAAAGAGATGAAATTCCTACAGAACGGTTGTCACGATGACTGTAGAATATAATTACAAATATTAGAATTACCTACTGGAATTTATTATGTAGTTATATTATTGATCATCCACATTAGCAGTGGTTTGAAAAGTAGTTAATTGCCTGCAACTCCTCTCTGCTTGTTGCTAAAAAAAAAAAATTAAAAATACGAAGCACGTGCAAAGTTCTGCCAGGTTTATTCTTTATTCATTTCTGATCGTCATCCAGAGTTCCTCCAAAAATATGACTTGTCACTTAAGACTAGATGCAGTTTACTGTGAGAGGATTTGGCTCAGGGCAGGCATCATTAATGAGTCAGAGAAGTACTGCCATCCTCAGGATAATTATCTGTAAGTATATGGCAAATCAGCGGGTCGGATGTCAAGTTTGTTCCATGGAGTGTGTCTAACCTGACAATAGGCACATCTTTTTCATATCTTAATATATGGAGTATTTTCTTGGTCTTTTACTTATCTATTTGGCTCAAACACAAAATTCCAATGGAAGTGCAACTACCTTTCATATATGATTATAGAAGTAGGAGCCAGAATTAGGGCACTAAAAAATCATTAATTAGATGGACATTCAGTAGAATAGTACATTCTACTACTGTTTCTTTATACTATTGTTGATCTAGAACTCAGCAACTGAACAAGACTGTAAGAACTATTATAAATCTCCATATCGTGACTTTGTTGATGATAAGACTGATTTTATAGCCTGCATTAAATAAGCTATTAAGGAAGCAATTAACAGAAAACTATATAGGACTTCCATGTCTCAGTCCATTGCGAACATCAGATATTCTTTCATATATATGAAACTCCTATAAGTTCAAGAAAAACTACAGAAAAATGGGAAAAGGTGCACAAAAGGAAACAAAATTTACTGTTTTCCCTATGTAAGGAAACTGAATGCCAGGCATCTTATGACCCCAGCATCCTTCAGCAGACTTTTGAAATACAATATTTAGATTCTAATCTTCAATAACACTAGTGGTGAATAAAACATTTCCTGAGATATACAATGGTTGGGGTTTTTTATAAATCATTATTCTCTGTGAAAGCCCCCTTTTTTTTTCCACACCACCCCCCCCAGCCCAGCCATTGCCAGGTTGTCAAAGGAAGCTCAGTCTCTGGGGCTGCTTTGTCACGGAAGGTGAGATCAAACCAAGGCATAAAAAAAAAATCCAAATAGTTTGAACCAGAGGCCGCCTCAGTCACGCAGCAATAAAACCAGCAGCAGCCTCTCCAAGGTCCCTGCCAGGCTTCATTTGTCTCAGCATCCTCTGCCACATCACATGGCCCTGCTTTCCCCATCATCCTTTCGCCCTGTTACAGCCACTCCTCTGAGCGCCTGCCAAAGGGACTGGGAATGCCAGGAGATTTCCAAATGAACATGACTTTTAGGAGAATCTCTAAGTCGAGGACCCCAAGCAGGCATCAATTCCTCTCTCTCTGCCAAAGAGCTGTCACTTCCTTGGAAAGTTAAATTTGTCACAAGGAAAGAAAATTTCGCCATAGTCTGTTTAAATAACTTAGGGAGTAGAATCTTTTCCCAGGTGCTTTTTCCACACAAAGCAAATGTATCAATCATTTTATTCTCTGAAATAACAATTTATTATCCATGCAGGAGGCCTTAGATTCAATCTGCACAGTGTTCTGAGTGTCGTGTCAGATTCTAGAATCTGTCATCAGTCTTTATCAAGGAAATCATTTTGTTCTTGTCATCCATTTTTATTAATAAGACTATTTATTACTTCAATAATTAATTATGACAAGTAGTCTGCCATTTGGCTAATGAATAAATATTGATAAATTGCATGGCTAATACACTGTTGCTGTATAACTAGTTTTGAAAATATGAAGATCTGAATGGTACTATACCAAATAATTCTAAATTAGATATCTCACAGTTAGAACTGAACTAAAACAGTAACTTTTGGACTAGACACAATTTGCAGAGTGGTGGAATTCTGGGCATATTGAAATGGCCTATTTTTTGAAGCTAACACAACAAATTACATCCCATATTTAAGACATTTCCAAAAATCATAGTTCATTTAGAAAGTTTCACAGTAATTGGTTGAATGACATCACCTTCCAAGAATAAACTGAAAGTGAAGACCTCGTTCCATTCCCCATTTCACCCTCCTCTCCTGTTTAAAACTCTAATTTTTCTGTTGACTGGAAATCTGGAGGAACCAACTAATATGAATTATGACCTAAAAACCACAAAGTAGCTTTTATCCTACATTGTTTCCTTCCCAGGCAGCAAATCTCCACCATTAATGGATTCTTCTACTTTTCCTCTTCATTATCCTAGACCTTAACCTTCGTCCACATTCCAACTACTCATCAGAAGGTGGGGATTCTGCACCTTTCAAAGAACCATCATCTTCTCTTTTCTCCAGAGGTTTCTAACATTGTCTTTACAAATTAACTGTTCTTATTTCCTAAAATCCTCCCATACTCTCTCTCTCACCTACTCAGATTAGGAGCCTAGAATGAATCATGGAGTGGTTTGGGTCAGAAGGGACTTCAAAGATCATCTCATTCCTGCCCTGGGCAGGGACACCTTCCACCAGCCCAGGTTGCTCCAAGCCCTGTCCAACCTGGCCTTGGACACTTCCAGGGATCCAGGGGCAGCCACAGCTTCTCTGGGCAACCTGTGCCAGGGCCTCCCCACCCTCACAGGGAACAATTCCTTCCCAATATCCCATCTAACCCTGCCCTCTGGCAGTGTGAAGCCATTCCCCCTTGTCCTGTCCCTCCAGGCCCTTGTCAAGAGTCTCTCTCCATCTTTCCTGTCAGCTTCTTCAGGTCCTGGAAGGCCACAATGAGGTCACCCCAAAGCTTCTCTTCTCAGGTTGAACAATCCCAGCCCTCCCATCCTTTCCTCCCAGCAGAGCTGCTCCATCCCTCTCATCCTCTTGGTGCCTCCTCTGGACTCTCTCCAGCAGCTCCATGTCCTTGCTCTGCTGTTCCCCAGAGTTGGAGGCAGTTTGAACATGTTGGGTTTGTTCTAAGGACAAAAAGTATCTTCAAATGTAAAAAAGATTTCTTCAGGAAGAAACTGAAATGAGTGATTTTTCTCTGAAAATGCTCCTGGTTTTTTCACTGTCAAGACAGAAAACATTGGAATTGATGATGTGCAGTCCTTGGGAGGTTTTGTAGTCCCCATAAAGAGAGTAATGGAGTCATGTTAAAGTTCCATTCAGGAATGACAGCAGGTACAGCTGAGCTCTGCCATTGGGCAAAAGAGATATCAAAGAAACTTTTAAATTTTTATCAGCTGTATGACTGTTAAGAGAGAAGAATGAGCACGAGATAATTCACAGTGTATTGGCTAAAATGCAATGCTAAAAAGACAGAATTGTTATACAGTCAAAATCAGATAACTTTATAATAGAATATAAATCTATTCCTCCAAGGAATGAAATATCCTAATGTGTGTCTCTCTCACAGTGCGCTACCACAGTCTTTTTACAAGTAGAGCTTGTAGTCAAATATAAAGTAAACTGTATTTAATAAAAAGATTAATATTTATTGATGTAAGTTACTTACAATTTAACAATTTTATTACCTGAAATAAATCATATGTAAGGCAATGGCACTGCATTTAATTCCAAACTGAAAATATTATGGCCTCAGATTTCTAAGCAGATGTGGTGTGAAAAACCTGAGCTCACTTAGGCCAGTGAAATGAGCTGATTGATACTTTGAAGACAGAATATATTTGGAAAAAAAAATACTCCAGGTGATTTAAAACTACAAATACTGATTAAACTGACCTTTTCCTTACTGAGTTGATCTGCACTGCTTTCAAATTATGTCATTCAGAAGTTATGCCACATACACCGAATAATTTCAAGCTTAGGATCACAAAGTTAGAATATTTTCATTGCCTAAAATTCACATGCAAGAACCTGCAAGGTAGGGAACTATATTGTACTCATGATTTCACAATGTTTTCAAAATTGAGTCACATCGGTTTAAGTTATTTGTTAAAATAAAATTACCATGGAAAATGAGTCATATGTATTTTGTAAGACAGCTTTCCCAGACCATACATTAAGTTTTCTATGCCAAGATTAGCTAAGCACTCATGGATAAATTCCTAGGCAAGCTTTAAGTCAAAAAATAAGGTTTACAATAGAAACTCTGACATAATCTGAACAGTAGAGTTCTGTGTGTGGCATTATAATGGGGGAAATAAGCACTGCATCAGTAACATGACAACAATAATAACAACTTTCAGTTCTTCTAAAGACTTAGCATCTGCTAAGGCATCCCAAAGCACTTAGCAAGTATTACCCTCAGGATTGCTAAGAGCTAAAAGGTTTACAACATTAGAAGGATTACGAAAATAAATTGAAAACGAACAGCAAGAAACAAAGATACCAATGTAATGAGAAGTCAGTCTCAGTCTTCTTTATGAGAGCAAAGCCTTTTTCTGTGGAAACCACTGTATTATACTGTACCATGTGCAGTGGTGCCTCAAATGCTTTTCAGCAGTGACAGTCTCACCAGGAAATCTGCAGTAGTGGGGTGTGTGTGCCTGCACCCACCCTGTGTGCTGACAGCACACTGTGACAGCAACAAGAACACAGGAGAGTCACTACCAAGGTAATATTTCCATAAGGACAATATGTGGTTGGTTGCATGTTGTAAGACAGGAATAACGACCTGGGAAGGATCCTCTTGTAATTTTCTCCTGTTCATCCCTTTAACACGAGCTCACAGCCAGGAAAATCCCTTGGGAAGTCTCCTGACTTCACCCTCTGAAACGTGCCTGAGAATTAGGAAGTTATATATTTATTTATTTACCTATGAAATCTTGCTACCTCTGATCATCTCGACTGCTTTTTGCTCTGCTGCACCCCTAGAAAGGTTGCAAAGCTGCCACCCTTGGAGGCACCACTATTAGGATTGACCAGAAAAGCCACTATTGCCAAGGTGAAAGTCATCCTGATTGTACATTTAGAAAATAATTCTAGAACTGCACAGAAAAATGCTAACCAGAATATAAGAGATTTCCGTGACAGCAGTGAAAGGATACCTTAAAAATCAAAACAAAAAAAAAGAACAAGTTCATTCATATCAGCTTAGAAAACATCACCAAAAAAAAGTAAAAAGAAGATGAAAGAATTCTGGGGCATCATATAATACAAAAAACACCAAAAAAAGTACAAAACTTATTTAATAATATTGCATGTTCTTAGACTTTTGTTTCTTAATATTTATATTGAATTCAATGTATTCCTGTCAACAATATCAAGTTTTCAGTCTTACGGAAAAAATTTGAATCAGATTTCCTTCAGCATTAAGTTCTCAAAACCTTGGGCAGCGAAATAAAATTATGGTTCTTCTACCTCTGACACTTTAGGAAGTGGAGACTAAGATTTGATGGCAACATTAGAGATGGAGGCAGAGTTGGGTTCCCCCTCCATCTGCAGGTTAACATGAGACATAGAGAGGGTCTGCTTTTTAAATTTTATCATTTCCTATGTGTCAATATTCTCGTATTTCTTTCCTTGACAGATGTATCCTGGATACATTTTAGTCGGATAAAACTTCTTAAGCAATTAGACAATGATGCAGCCAGAAGTTAATAAGCTCACAGATCAAATCCTCTGCTGTGCCTAAATTTAATTATATGGTACATGTAAGCATTTAATTTTATGAGGATGAAAATGGGATACCTTGCAATAAAAAGAACACTGGCAAAGTACTCAAATTTGCAGGTTTAATGTGTTTCAAAATATATTCATTTTATCACCATGGAAGAGAGACTTATACAGGAATATCTATTAACTCTGATACAAGAATATTCAAGTATTCAGATAGCCCAGAAGTCCTATCAATATATTGGAGATTTAGAGAACAGTTGTGAAATCTGTTCTTAAAAATTATCTAAAACTATGACAAAATGATACCTATAGCAGAGGAAGGGTAAGATTAGCAGGAATTTCCATGGCTGTTAGATCTGCTATCCAGATTCCAGAGCACTATTTGAAATACCAGTCCTGTGAGTGAAGCAGACACAGAAAATGAACAAAGGATCATTTTTCACTGCAAATAAAAGGACAAGCACATGTTGTCATATCAACAAATATGACAATGACAACATGCTAAATACAGCTTTTGCTGTCTCTGCTTCTATCAAAACAGACCTGCTTCTCACTGGCTCCTCATTTCTCAGCTCATTCTGTGACAGGAACATCTTCCCTTCCAATCATTTGACTACTTGCCAAGAGCCTTCTGCAAAGTGTGTGCGTCAGAGTTCAGGTTCCTCCTTATGCTGGAGTGCAAGATACAGACTTCCATGTTATTATTGCTCCCATTCTTCATACACACCACTGGTGCAATTGCAAAAAAAGCATAAACAGCAGAAGAATTGCATTTTTCATTTCCATCTTACATCGTTCAGTATCTGTCTTCCAGAAGAAAAAAATCAGAGATGGAAATGACTGAGAGGTGGGAGAGACCTTAAGTATATATAAAGAGATATAGAGATTGTACTAATGAAAATGGAATCCTGATCCAGGGCATTCCATGGAGCAGGAATTAAGATTTGGATCATCTTAGTATATAAGAGAAAAACCCATCTTCAATGTCATTTATAGCCTTAATTTTAATCACTTAATTCATCAATAACTCCAATTAAATAATTATCCTTCTGGTTCCCTCTTTACATTCAGGTATATTTGAATCTGTAGCAATTATACGATTCTCTTATTCCTTTATCTTCCCTTTTACTTAAAAAAAAAAATAATTTCCCATAATTCAATTTCTTTTTCTCTGTTTCACCTCCTTTTGTTTTCCAGTTGCTCCTGCCATTATGTGCCCTTTTGTAGGTTTGTAGATGCCCCTCTCTGCAGTGTTGAGCTCCTTCTTACTAAAACATTTTGCCCAACATCTTCCACTGACACCTGTCTCTGCTTCCTTGGATTCCTGAACATTCCAGCTGGTCCCCCCTGAGGTTCCTATCTAAACTCAATCATGTTGCCACCTCCTACTGGCTAAGGAAATACTTTCTGTCCTAGAATCCTTCCTCTTCCTATTTCTAGCAGTATTTGGGTATATTTTAACATGATATATAATGGGATTTGCACAGCTTTCAGCCCCTTTTAATTGTTCTGGCTTTATGTTTTTGTTTCTCAGAAATGAAAGAAGATTAAAAGTTTATAATCATTCTAATTTCCCATTCTGAGCAAAAGATAAGAGCTGGTCCTGCAGAGAAGAAGCACTGCTGAGGGTTTTAGGGAACTGGAAGCTTTTAAAACTGGTATCCATGTGATGGTGATTTCCAATAACTCTTAAAATGCTCACTTAAATACTGAATTTAACCACTGCCTAGGATGAGGCATCACTGCAATTCTAGTCTTGACACAGCACCAAGAAAATAGTTTGGAAAGTTGTTTTATATTAAAACTTGTGCAACTGTTTGGATGTCCACAACAACATGCAATGGATAAAGTATTCTCTTATTCACAAATGTATTCTAATTTTCTAATCACCCAATTCAATTGGTTCATAATCTGATTGTCCAAATACAACTCTGACTTCTTTCCACAGTCTTATTAAACTTTTTCACAAAACCAATATAACACAATAATGGCATGGCTCACTATTACTGTATTCTAGGTACTACATGAAAAAAATAAAAACAAAATTCTGACTCCCTAGGAACTTTCCCTATGGGGGTTTGACCCTGTCTGGATGTCAGTGCCCACCAAAGCTGCTCTGTCACCGCCCTCCTCAGATGGATGGAGAGAGAAAATATAACTAAAGGCTCACAGGTCAAAATAACGACAGGGAGAGATCACTCAGCAGTTACTGGTACAGGCCAGACAGACCTGACTTGGGGAAATTAATTTAAATCAATCACGATAGAATCACAGATTCATTAAATCATTCTTGTTGAAAAAGACCTTTAAGACCGTCAAGCCCAACTATCAAGCCAGCACCACCACCATGTTCACCACTAAACCATGTCCTCAAGTGCCACATCACACAATTTCTGAACACTGCCAGGGATGGGGACTCCACCAATGCCCTGGGTAGCTCCTTCTCATGCTTGACAACCCTTCTAGTGAAGAAATGTTCCTAATATCCAATCTAAACCTCCTCTGGTGCAGCCTGAGGCCATTCCCTCTCCTCCTGTCCCTTGTTCCCTGGGAGCAGAGCCCAACCCACCCCCAGTTCCCCCCTGCTTTCAGGGAGCTACAGAGAGGGAGAAGGTCCCCCCTGAGCCTCCTTTTCTCAAGGCTGAGCCCCCCCAGCTCCCTCAGCTGCTCCAGCCCCTTCCCAGCTCCATTCCCTTCCCTGGACATGCTCCAGCCCCTCAGTCTCTTTCCTGTAGCAAGAGGCCCAAAACTGAACAAAAGAAGCTACTAGATTATTGGAAATATGATTTGTGGGATTGTAAGATCTGATCTCAAAGACACTAATATTCCTCAATCCCTTTAAGGAAAAAACATCAGTAAGTAAATCAAATTGAGCAAGGTGCCTAGTTTTTTTTATCTCTTGACTTTCATATTTTGAGTCATATGGTACCATGTGAGTGTTCTCTCCTTTCAATAACATTACTCATGGATAAGTAGCTAAACACGGTGATTTTAATACCTGGCGCTTCAATGTTTCAAATATACAGACTTCCTATTGGATCTGCTTGTTGTAATTTCTGGCAACCTTACATCCAACAGGTAGCAAATGTTCAGTGTTGGAATAAATATGTTGTTCACGTGACAGAACTTTAAATAAATGCCACGTCTGACCTATGCTATGCACAACCAGTAACATCGACACAAGGACAGCTAGAAAGGTAAGATTAGGACTGTCATCACCTTATCTCCATCTCTGTTTCATACCACATTAACAGCTTCCATTACAATATTTCCGGCTGAAGACCTTTTATACTCACATTTGTTCTGATTTCTGAAAGCAGAACAATGAAGTCCCTGAAGGACTTGGAGGATGAAAGAGAAGAACTGCAATCTAAAGATTAAGAGATTCACAGTGACCCACCTTAGTTCCACTCTACAATAGTCCTGTTATTTTAATACACGAGTTGCATCACTATCTATTACACTGAGACAGTCACCTCTTACAGTTCTGAGAAGACATACCTTGGATAAACATATTTGAAGAAAAATGTAGTGGTACAGCCCTTCTGCTAAAAGTTTTCACTCCATTTTCAAGTGGAATGAGGCAGTGGGTAAATATGAATTCGATATTAAACATCACAATGGATTATTTGAGAAAAGGGTCATCCAAAAATTTTTTAGTGTCCTATTTTTAGCCTAATAGTTTTTAAGTCTTTGTAATTAGACCAGCCTAATTCAGAATATTAGAGGTTGATTAAACTAAGCTACATAACAAAATATTAACAGCACCCAGAGGCATGCACATTGCAGGGTATTTTCACCTCTGCTAAATTGGTCTTCACCTCTCACAAAAAAAAAAGAATGTGCTATTGTATGAATAGAAAACTTCAGATCTCCATAAACTCAATTTGTCAGATATTTATCCACTACAAGCCAACTTGGTTCCATTGGCTTCAAGGGAACTACAGCTATTAATGTCATCTGAGTCGATGGCACTCTTTTTGTTCAGTGAAATCATCACATCCAGCACAGCACTTGAACAACTGCAAGTAGAATTAGGGGTGCAATTTTTCACCATAAAGAATTTCCAAGGTTTGCACAATACTCTCTTGACCTGCACTTTCCTCCAAGATCGTATTTCTCTTTTGTCAATAAAACACATTTTTCAGGAAATCCCTTACTTTAGTCTGGTAACAAAGCAGTTTTATTAAAGTTCTGATTACATTCCATCAATACAAACTATAGTGAGCCCTTTAATTTAATTTGCTAAAAAAACTCTGCAGTTTAACAATGCCTGTCTGTAATTCTGCAGATAAAAAGCATTTAATTCAGCCTTCCTGCCAATAAATAATGTACTTGTTAGAGGGAATAAAAGCCAAGAGAGAGAGAATTTCATTTATTACTTCACTTGGTCGGCAAAAGATACTTTATATCAGATCATAGTAGAACAACAAACATGACCCCAGGTTCCTTGGGTATGTTCACTGTTGTACTCATAAGAGAATTTGCCACTTCCACTGTCTGAAAATGGCCTTAGATATTACAAACAGCAAAAATAAGACTGAGAAAAAAAATGGATTGGCTTTTTTGGGGAGGATTTTTTTGTTTAGTTTTGGTTTGGTTTTCAACTACGTTCTAATAGGAGAGGTATTCTGATCTTGTACTACTAAAGGAAGTCAAAGGAGAGACTAAAGCAGGTACACTTTACCATAGGACTAAATGGTCATCAAAATAAATAAGAAGCTAAAATTAAAAAACTAACATTATGACTTCCAACCCCTCTTTCCCCTCTCCGAGCCACTCTAGGCATTTGGCTGGAGTTCAGATGTCACCATGCCTAACCAACTGCTAACCAGACAGAATAGTCCTGGTACCCATTTTATCAACATCCAAGAGTGAATAACAGGATAGAACAGACAGTGCCAGGATACTAAAATTCAGAAGATTTAAAGTGACTGGTCAATGTCTATATAAATTACACTAAAATACATCATCGTGAGTAAGGAGTAGAGACATGTCAAGGACAAGTGCTCAAGATACTAGTCTTATCTCTTAAGAAATATTAATTTTCTGGAGATTTGACATATAAAATAACACATGCTTGAATAATGAGTTGATTTTCACTGACAATAGGAACAAGATGCTTTGCATGAATATTATGTTTGAGCCATTCCACTAACCTGGCTGTCCTGATACACAGAACTTTGAGATTCAAATTTGCTAAATTCAGAAATTCAGTACACAAAAATATTTTAGATACTTCACAGGCACATAGATAACACATACATGGACATCAAGTATTTATGAGGGTTACTTCTACATGCAATTAACATTCCTGCAGTAAAACTGTAGTAAATATACTCGCTGACCAACAGGTGGCTAAACGTGCTCCTCATTTTCCTTCAGATTTTGGCAAATGCTTTTGATGCTCTGAACTGCTGGAACGCTGCAGACTATTCTTTTCTTTCCTTATACAAATGTCAGAGCTGTCAGAGCACTGAAACGTGGGCACAGAGAGAAGGAAACAAATTGCTGACCTAAGCAGCATTTCGAGGTCCTAGACCAAGGCTTTTTCAACATGAATCTAACTTATTGCAACATTTGTTGACTGACCCACCATGCTGGTCCAACCATTACTGTTAGCTAGGAAATTAAAGTTGACGGAGTTTATTCTGGGAACTGATTAATTAAATGCCTTCCCTGGCAGATCCATTAATATCAACACAGCATGGCACATATATTGACACAGTGAGAGAAATTGCTTTCAACAATAGAGCTCTGTTGACAAAATAGTGTAACATTTGCACCATTAGTAACACTACATGAATTTATCTTCTGTATCAGTCCTGCTTTTGCTGACAAAAACCTTTAGCAGCAAGACAAAAAAGGGACAGGAAAAAATACAAAAGATAAACGTGTGAGTTGCACATTTAATGTATCATTTTGAAGTAAATATTGCAAACAGAAAACAAATCATGAAAGTTGAGGCTCTGCACAGCTCAAGCTGAAGTGAGGAATAAGCTGAAGGGAGAAGAAAATATCAAAGAAATATTTCTGATGAAGCACTCAAAGTTACTTTGTTAATAAAAATAGCAAAATAAGATGAAAGTATATAAGGAAAACTAAAATTCTTAAATCTACCCTGAATCCAACCAACCTTGATGCTCAAGAGAAGCTGAAACCACAGTATCTGTTGTTTGTCATCAGTGGCTGGTGGATTTTATTGCCCACAGCCTCGAACTGCAGCTGAAGTATTCTCTTTAAAATCTGAGTGATAAATGCACTCTCTTTCAACACACAAATATAACCCCACAAAATACCGAAACAAATATCCTCAATTTTTTGGCCACACTCTTCACTGGGCACAGCTACCCTGATTTAAATTGTTTATATGCCTGACTCCTTCCTGCCACTCCACGAGTGAAATGTCCTTCCTTACAGACTGTTGAAGATAAGGACACCCCAAGCAGAAGAAATAAGGGCCAAATACAAGACCTCTGCACCAAAAAATCACAAAGTATTACATCCTGAGGGAAAGCTGGTGAAAAGATCTTTTCATCCATCTTTTACCAGTCCCAGTGACAAACAGGCAATTCAAGTCACCTCTGGAAGCAAATGAAACACAGAGAATATATTTCAGGTTTATTCAGGAGAATGGTCAGACTGGAAACTTAGATCTTGCTTCACAGTAGAGTAACCTACCTCCTAAAGTTCTTCCTCTCCCACCTTCATTATCTAAGGGTGAAAAAAACACACACAGGAAAAAATACACAGAAAAACTTTATCTGTGACCTTAGTGACGGCATTGAACAGGAGTCTCATCACAGAGGGTCCAGCTGGAGGCCTGTCACCAGTGCTGTCCCCCCCAAGAGTCAATAACAGTCCCAGTATTGTTTAACTTATTAATCAACAATTGGATGAAGGGGTAGATGTCTCCTCAGCAAGTTCCCCGATGACACAAAACTGGGAGGAGTGGCTGATCCCAAGGGCTGTGCAGCCCTTCAGAAGCTCCTCTAGAGCTTGGAGAGATGGGCAAGGAAGAACTGCCTAAGTTCAACAAAGGCAAATGCAGGTCCTGCACCTGGGCAGGAACAACCCCAGGCACCAGCACAGACTGGGGGGACCTGCTGGGGAGCAGCTCTGGGAGAAGGTCCTGGGGGACAAGGAGCTGTCCCTGAGCCAGCAGTGTGTCCCAGGAACAAGGAGGACAGTGGTGCCTGGGGGCCATCAGGAAGAGCATTGGAGCAGGACAGGGAGGGGGATCCTGCCCCTCTGCCCAGCTCTGGGCAGGCACATCTGCAGGGCTGGGCCCAGTTCGGGCTCCTCAGCACAGCAGGGCCAGGGAGCTCCTGCAGTGGGGCCAGCGCAGGCTGTGGAGATGCCCAAGGGATGGAGCAGCTCTGGGAGCAGCAAAGGCTGAGGGAGCTGGGGCTGTTCAGCCTCCAGAGCAGAGCCTGAGAGGGGCCCTCCCCAGGGTGTGTCAGGGGCTGCAGGGAGGGGGCAGAGGATGGAGCAGGCTCTGCTCGGGGGGCCCAGCAATGGCACAGGAGGAACGGGCAGGAACTGATGCCCAGGAAGTTCCACCTGGACAGGAGGAAGAAATTCTTTGCTGGGCAGTGACCCAGCTCTGAACAGGCTGCACAGGGAGGGTCTGGAGTCTCCCTGACTGGAGATTGTCTGGACACACTCCTGTGCCATGTGCTCTGGGATGGCCCTGCTGGAGCAGGGAGGTGGGACCAGATGAGCCACTGTGGGTCCTTCCAGCCTGACCCATTCCGGGATTATTTCTATTTGCTTCATGTTTAAGTTTCTCCTGTAATATAATTTGACCATATGAACTTACAAGTGATATATATACACATGGCTTTACACAGGTCATTTTTGTTTGGCTACCTGACAAGACAATACCAAAGCAAAGAAGAAAAAATTGTAAGAGGTAAAGATCACTGAGAATGTGTAGGAAAGGTGAGACATAAATATTATTTACTATTTCATGATCCTGATCAGTGTTTTCCAAGGGCATTAGAAATTCATATTGGAATTCTTTAACCACAAAAAGCCACTCTTACATGACAACATCATGAATTTTAGAGATATCGAGAAATACAATACATAGTAAACATAATATGATAATATACATGTAGAGAAAATATTCAGAGAGCATGACAACTGCATTTCCTGTGTTTATGGCAGTAGAGAAAACAGAGACAACGCCTCAAGCCCTCTATCAGTGTAATTGAGATATTTACAGAAATGTCATTGAAATTTTTAACCAAGGATATTTCTTACTAGAATTTTTAGCATATTCAATAGATCTATTAGTTTAATTTTATTTCTTTTAAAACAAACAAAAATGATAGGACTCCAATTCAGACCACACTTTCATTTCCACTTACATGTGCTATTCTTCAGTAGAATAAATAAATGATAGCCTTTCCTTTTCCATTTTCCAGGTTCCATCTTTACATAAGCCATATGAATAATTCAGGAGTGTAGCTACTTAGCAGCTCTCTGACATACTATCAAGCTTTTTTTTTTCTACTTTTAATTTTGTTTATACTTTGGACATCTTAGTGGCAAATAAGTGAATTATTTACTGTAATCCATACTGTAAATGAGAGAAATTCTTTTCTACCCTGTTATAAACTGACTTCTGCAAATATACATCATATGGAAGGAAGATGTATTTACCTATTCCTATTCATCTTAAATCTTTGCAGTGGAGGCTAGTTAGGTTTCCTCCAAAAAAAAAAAAATAGTGTGTTGATAGAGGAATTAAAATTAACTGCAGAAATAATTATTGAACTGGTTTTTGATGAGCTGCATTACTGAAAATCTGTAAACCTGAGGGATGTCCAGCTGTGAGGATGGCACTGCAGCTGAAGGACATTCATAGAGTCCTCTGGTGTCCTTTGATGAGTTACATAAATGAATGGAGACTGTTGATGTTCCCTGTGTGCTTCCTACTCCTACAACGATTCCCCTCATTCCTCAGCACAGATCAACACATCTTAACACATCCACTGCCTAAATTAAGACTTTCAGAACATTTAAAAATTCTCAGCAGCACAGTCACAGAATGCCAACAATGTGTGACTGATTAAGAACTGTCGGCATAAGGTTTTTAATCAAGAAAGAACTGTAGAAAAATTATAAATACAGTAAAAGCCAGACTCTTCCCTCACATTGCACGTCAGCTTGAGGCCTTGGAAATTGTCATTGATATCACAGGCAGTGCTCTTCACCTCACTAAAACTACATTGCCTCTGAAAACCCTCTGAAACACAGATTGTCCCAAAAATGCTGTTGCTTTGGGGATATCCAGCTTCAGATGAATCCTCACAATTCCCCCTCCCTGATAACCTGAGGCCAGGAATGCTGGGTGGGAGTCTATAGGCACTTTCACGTGCTGGTCTGTGGTGCACTGACCAGTTCTTCACAAGATTTGGGTACTGCCACACCACCACCACAAACATCCTGACAACTTCCACAGCCAATTTCCTCACAACCTCCTGACATTTCAAGAACTGATTAAGCGTTTGCATAATACCAGAAGTTTAGAAGTACTTCTCCACAGTTTCACACATTTATTAGAATTCCATTCTCATGCTTGCGACAAAAGATTTTGAAACTTCCTAACAATCAATCCTCTGTTTTTCACCAACCGAGAAGCCTAATCAAGCAAGTACTGAGAGCTTCCCCTGAATGGCCTCAGCTCTCACAGTAATCAGCAGCAAAGGCAGGTGCTCAGCACCTCAAGAACCAGCCTGGGGAACTAAATATTAACATGTGCCTTCTGATGCTTGGACAGACAGTCTTTGCTGTCCATGTCAAGGTTACAGACATCGTACTGATGAAAGTCTATTCAACCTAAGGTGACTGAAGGCCCACACCAAGACCTTAAACCATCTTGTCCAGGAGCTGCTTTATGCTGATGACGCCGCCCTTGTTGCCCACACAGAAGCAGCTCTGCAGCGTTTAACATCCTGCTTTGCAGATGCTGCTGAGCTCTTTGGGCTGGAAGTCAGCTTGAAGAAGACTGAGGTTCTCTATCAACCTGCACCTCAGGAAGTCTTCCATCATCTCCATATCACCATTGGCCAATCAGAGCTCAAATCAGTCCAGCAGTTTAATTACTCAGGCAGCCTCATCTCCTCGGATGGTGAGATTGATGGGGAGATAGACAAATAGACAACAGGTTAGCAAAGACATAGAGAGCTTTGGGAAAACTCCATAAAAGAGTTTGGTGAAATAGACACCTGAAGAAAAGTACCAAGATCAGTGTTTACAGAGCCATTGTGCTATCTGCTCTCTTATATGGATCTGAATCACAGGTCATCTACCACCACCACCTGCGTCTCCTGGAATGCTTCCATCAGCGCTGCCTCCGTACAATCCTAAACATCCACTGGTCACATTATGTGACTAATAGAACAGACTGTGTGTCTGTTCTGGAGCAAGCAGCAGTCACAAGCATTGAGGCCATGTTGCTGAGAACACAGCTGTGCTGGGCAGGGCACATTTCCAGGATGAAGGACCAACCACCCCCTCCCTAAGATCCTGCTCTATGGTGAACTTGCCACCAGCTGCCGCAAGAGAGAAGCCCCAGAGAGGAGATACAAGGACTCCCTGAAACAACATCTCAGCCTTGGCCATATTGATCAACAGAACTGGTCTACTCTGGCCTCCAAAGGGGAGGTCTGGAGACACACCATCTATAACGCTGCTGATGCCTTTGGGAACGCAGCAGGGTCACCCTTGAGGAGAAAAGACAACACAGAAAGAACCGTGTCTTGCAGAATATTCCACCTAAGGAGTCTTTCTGCTATGCCTTTTGCAACTGGACATGCCTGTCTCGTGTTGGCCTTTTTAGCCACCAACGTGTTTGTAACAAATGTGGGTAGAGCCCTCCCCAGATCTTTGTTTGCGAAGCCCGGCCATGAATGACACCTTTGATAGAGTTGCAAGTGCTTGCCAGCTCCAAAATTCAGACTACACCTAGGTACCTAAAATTGGGCTTGTAATTAAGGCCATGTTTTAGAACTTTAGCCTTCATAAGTACTTGGTCAGTTGTTACAGTTCAGCACCCCTGGGAAACTGCTGATGTTAACAATTTAAAGATTTAAATCAGGTAATTGCAGGCACAGGAAAACTCCAACTCCCCTTCCCTGTTCTGAAAAAGGGGGGTGGAAATCTTAACTGTACGGGCCTTCACAGAGTTCTACTCTTCACTTTAGAAAAAGACTTATTTGAATAAAATCTGATGGGATTTGAGTATTTCAACATTTCTGTGTCCTCAAAAAAAGTAGAGATGAACTTTCATTATGAAGTTCACTCACTTTTAATAGAGAACCAATTGTTCCAACTAAAACTGGCTTAAAATATAGTCTAGATTTTAGATAAAAGCTGTTCTTTTGTTTGAATCAGTTAATCTATACAAAAGACGATTATTCAGTAGATACTCTGGAAAATTCTATGATACTGCAGATATGTAACAAAGCAGTCTTCCAACAACACAGCAAAAAACTATAATCAGGTATCCAGAGTTACTTTTTCCATATTAATCCTCATTGCAACATGCTATCAAAGAAATTAAAAAAGGGATTTTTATTTTTAAAAAAATTTGATTCAGCTTCCCTTTAGTGCAAAAGTTTGAGATACACAAGATGTTTTACCTCAAATCCATCAAAACTTGGGGAAAAAGACATGGAAGAAAGCCAGATCCTGTTCTGTTTCCTGCTGTTTCATCCTAAATCACAACAACTTAATATTTCTATCACAGCACTGTTTAGTTATTATTCATATATGCAGGTTTAGTTTACTAATTATTTAAATGTTTAATTATGGTCATTTTAGATATTTATCTGGGTAAAGTGTAACCAACACAAAATCCCTACTTAATATCCTAATTAGTGCCTAATTACCAAAGTCTGGCTTATCCCTCACTTACCAGGGTAAGATGTCTCACCCCTTATATAGAATGATATAGTGGATATAGAATTCTCCCCTAACTAGACAAAAAGCCAGTCTTTGCCTAGGTGTGCCAAAAATGCCTAAGATAAGCCAAGAAGGTTCCTGCCTCTTTTTGGCAATGGCTTTGGGAACCCCAACAACACATTAGTGTTAAATTAGAAGTGAGATTTAGTAAATGTCCACATGTTTTCTGATTTATTATGATTATTGTGCACAGAATAATTGCTCAGAACTGTGTACAGGCCACAGGTTCCTTTTGCTGCAGGAGGTGCTGCTTTGTTATGATCCCTGTGAGGGAGGTGCTCAGCCCCTGCAAAGTGTCAGCTGGAATGACATTTGTTGGAGTATAGATGGTATAGATAATTCTCCATCCCTTCACAAGCTGGGTGACACTGAGTGTGCCCCCAGCCAGGACACAGCATGTCATGGAGAGCCTGTCTGGGTAAAGGGATTTGTGTTCTTACAGCATGTCCTGGACAAAAACAATTCTGGTCGTTCCTTCTGTCAAAAGGAAAGGATGTGCATGTGAGGACCTGTTTCTGCTCTTTTGGATAGGAGCAGGGATCCAGAGTTGGTGCAATCATCAGCACTAATTAGAAGCCCACAGCCTGCCCTTTCACCCTGAACTGGATACATTTCCCCTGCAGCCAAGCCCAGCCCAGATCTAAAGGCTGTGTGTGCTGTACAACCCAGGCCTGAGGCTGCCCTGGTGACTAAACACGGATTACTGAGTTCCCAGCTGGTCTTCCAGTTTGGAAGTACAGCAGTGACACCACAGAGACCAGAACTTTGTTTCTGGCAACATACAAACCCCCAAACTCTTTCCCTAAACAAGATGCTGTTTTCAAAATGCAAATTTTAAATACAGTGTGCTGGGAGGCATTTTTCAACGTATGGTCTATCAAAAGCACTTAATTTACATTTTATTCAAGTCACCCCATACAGTAACAATGAACAAATCTTGTCTTATCAGGGATGCCTAATTTCTCCCTACGTGCCTAGTTTGTACCTTCACCGTTTTACAACACATCACATTCAAAAATTATGACCAGAGATGAGCACATATCAAAGACACAGTTGGACTTACCCCCAAAGAATGTGGAAAACCAAAATATGAAGAAAAGTCAGAGGTTTTGCTCTCCTGACAAGGAAAATGCAAGACTGAGTGAGGAAGAATGGTACCAAAGAAGGAGGGGAGCAGGTAGCCCTGCACTAGACTCTGGGGTTTTTTTACCATCTGGTAGCACAGTGGAAACCAGGAGACTGATTTCTGCTCTTGGCACTGACCTTTGAAATAGTTTTTCTAAGTCTCTTCTCTTCGATTAAGATTTTTCATCTGTAAAAATGGGGTAATAACAATCAAATTCTCTTCAATGTGCACTGGGAGCTGCTGAAATATCCACTATATAGTAACCAGGCATTATTTACTATTAGTTTAGATAAAAGAAAAAAATTCTTCTCAAGTCACTCCAAGTGACACAGATTTGGGGTAAGATTTTTCTAATGCTTCAAACTGACTCAGGAGAGAGCAGACAATTACTAAGATAATGGTTAAATAAAAAAGAATTTAAAAAGAAAAAGATTTTTCCACATATCTTTTGTATTTCCTTTATATGACTTGAAAATGAAATTATTTTTTCTAATAAAAATATAATGTAGAGTACACATCTAAACAATCCTGAACTATTTCAGAGCAGAATTCATATTCAAGTTTGAACACCTACAGGTGTTAACAAGTGATGCTGTTTTATGTTATGTCTAATATGTAATTACTCTGGTTATGCCTTTAGCCCGTGACAGAGAGTGTATCTCTAAAAGCAACTCTTTTTGTGTGTGTTGTGTGTAAAAAATAACAATTTGACGAGCTTTAAATGACACAATAATTTAGGAAAATGGATGTAAATTGCTGAAGTTTGTCATACTTCTAAAGGAAGTCAGTGATCATTTCAAGAACAAGCTTTCAATTTTTCCAAACAGAAAGAACAGGAAATCCACTTTCTCATTCCTTTCATATAATGTTCATATTTCCATAGTGAACATTGAGCTTCTCCTATAATAAAATTATGTTTGAAAAAGTTAGGCAAGTACAAGCAGAGAAAGTATTTTTCTCAGGAGTGTTGCAGTACTGTCCTTGCCTTTAATACTGTGAATGAGGAAAGACAGAATTCAGGTTTTGTTTATTCTAATGATCTGAATTTCTCACTCTTTACACTGATCCATTAATATTTCCATAATTTTTCAAGGTGTGATATGCCATCATTACTTCAGCTTCCTAAAGAAATCTGTATAAAATTGTATAAAATTGTTAACAAGAGAATTAATGGTAGCAAAGACAATCAGGCAAGATGGTTTAATATCTTTTTTCTTTATGGACCAGTCCAGCTGCTGATTTCCCCTCCTGGCCTTTTTTCCTTCCTGACCCCATTCTAGTTTACCACTCCAGTGTGTGTTTGGAAGGCCAGGATAGTCACTGGGTTCATGTCTAACACAGTCATTGATTTGCTACTAGGAATACAACTTTAAAATAATTTTAATAATTTTCAATAACAATTAACAGCCAAATATGAATTAACAAGTGATCAGGCACAGACCCTTTGAATCAAAGCATCAACCCTCTGTAAAAAATCCATATTACAGGTCGGGAGAAACTGGCTTTTTAATACCTGACTCTGCTTTCACCTCCTGCACATTCCCTCTTTATATTCCTCCTGCAGTTCCCACCTGGTATTCTTATCTTGGGACACTTCCCACCTGGGGTTCTTATCTCAGGACAAATCACACTGCCCAGGAGAGACAATCCCAAGGGAGAGGGAGGGTGTGTGGGAAGATGAACACAAACACCCAACTATCTTTCATTCCAGCCACACTATTCACACTTTCATTCAGTCACACTATTCTAAATCATTCTTTGAAGATTAAGATTTAAAGTCTAAGTCCAAAATTAGACTCTTGTAGTCTTTCAAGAAAAAAAAAAAAATAAAATAATAAAAAGAAGAAAAGGAAAGAAAACATCCCTCTTATTCAGCAGAAATTTGTGCCCAGAGAGCTTCCCCAGATTACCTGAGGTATTTATTTTTGCTCTTTCAAAGGGAAAGTGTTACAACTGTAAAATACTGGTAAACAAGCTTCTGTTTGTACAGTAAACATTTTCCTCATGAGTGCCATCTGACAATATGAAGAGTATCTTTATTATGTTTAAGGATCACACCTACTTCGATTGCAGTAGCACCTTCACTGATGGTGCAGCTTGACTACAATTCCCTGCTGAAGTTCCACGGAAGGCATAGTAGGATCAACAAAATACAATCAAGGAACTCAGTTTCTTATATTCCTTGGATTAACTGGCATGATTAATTCTGGCATGATTTAATATTATCTTCCCTATCATTATATTCTTCCCTACAGCTGCAGACAACTGAGGCCATATCCTTCCATGAACAACTTACAAAAGGCTGCTCACCTGAAGGCAGCTGAAAGTCTTACAAATTTTATAAGTTCAGCTGTTTTTTAACTCTGAATCATTTAGAAACCATTTACAAAATCTTGCCAATTGGGTTTGTTGGGGTTTTTTTGGTGGTGGTTTTTTGTCTCCTTCATTCTTCTTCGGGATAAATGGAGGAATTAGTTGTCTCTCTGCAGCACCTTAGGATGCTCAGAAGAGACACTGAATTTCAGGATTTAGAGCCTGGTCCACTGCATTCTAATTTAAAAGTGATAATTCTGGAGGCAAAAGAAGAATTTAGAGGTGTCTACTGCATACTTTTTTTTTTAATTCCTTTTCTAACTAGGATAATGTATTTCAAAAGTCCCCTTTTGAAATACATGGTCTCAAAAGGTTTCATGCTTAGCTTCCCCCCCCCCCCAGTATGTACATTTTTTTACACTTGACCATGTTCATATAAAATACAACTCTATTAAGAACAATTAAGTGCTTTCCAGTGCATCAGAATGTATACTGCTACATAAAAGTAATCCAAACTAATTGCTTGGTTTTGACTGACTGTGTTACTATATTTGCTCAGAAAAGGAATGCTTAGTGCCTGCAATATTGTCACTTTAAACCAGACCCATGGTAATATGTGTTTTTGTATGAGAATAATACATTAAATTAATAACCACATTACAATCACACAGATTTAAAATATTGCTTACCCATGGCACTAAGAGGATTCCTTTCATCTTGAAAGAATATTTAAAAATTAAAATATGATTTCACAAGCATTAATCTGTTTCTTGTGCAGGCCCATAAGGCACATTCTAAGTGCTTTAATGCATCCCTGAGCTGGTGGTTTATATGAGAAGATGAGGTTATAATGAGCCACTTCCTAACAATACAATGTACTTGTGTGTTATTGCAATGTATCTTTGCTTGGGAGCAATCTGGAACTCTCATAAAAGAAATAACTATCAGCAACATAAAATAAAACAAAATATAATTTTTTATACTGTTAACCTTTACAGATTAGGATTTATATTACATGTATTGCATTTATAGCCCCCGTTTCCCTGGCAAAAATTAGTCACACGCTCCCTTCAGGATTTTCCCCACAAGTGAAGATCTTCTTGAGGGAAAAAAAATCTTGTACTTTCTAATGCATGCTGGCTTTGGGGACCTCCAGAGTCTTTTCTCCAATTAAGTGCTACAGATGAGACTTCACATAAGCTTCGTAAGATCTTCAGTGGCCATTTAAGAGCCACATTAAGGCTCCCCCACAGTTAAAATGATCCTGCATCTAGTGCAGCTATTCACATCTTAGCATAAAAATTTGAATATTTTAATAATCTAATGTACTAGGAACTGTTCAGTGTCTCTGTGACTACTGTCACAAAAAAGGGCCTCTAAACTACAAACCTTGTTCAAGCACACCCAGAGACTGTGCTAAGGAACAGACTACAATATGTGATCCTTCCCTCTGAGCAGTTCCACATCCTACATGTTCTTAAAACAGAAGTGAAAATACTTTTGATGCAGAACCGCAGAATGGTTTGGGTTGGAAGAGACCTTAAATATAATCTCGTTCCACCCCTGCCATGGGCAGGGACACCTTCCACCAGCCCAGGTTGCTCCAAGCCCCATCCAATCTGGCCTTGGACACTTCCAGGGATCCAGGGGCAGCCACAGCTTCTCTGGGCAACCTGTGCCAGGGCCTCCCCACCCTCACAGGGAACAATTCCTTCCCAATATCCCATCTATCCCTGCCCTCTGTCACTGTGAAGCCATTTCGCCTCATCCTGTCACTCCAGGCCCTTGTCCATAGTGTCTCTCCATCTTTCTTGCAGGCTCCCTTCAGGTCCTGGAAGGTCACAATCAGGTCACCCCAAAAACTTCTCTTCTCCAGGCTCAACAGTCCCAACTCTCAGCCTTTCCTCAAAGCAGAGGGACTCCAGCACTGATCTCCTGGTGCCCCCTCTGGACTCACTCCAACAGCTCCGTGTCCTTCCTGTGCTGGCACCCCAGAGCTGGAGGCAGTATTCCGTGTGGCATCTCTGCCAGGAAAAACTGATTTATCTGCTGCTTTACCCAAAACTTCCAGTAGGAAACATGGCATTCCAAAGCTAGCAGCATTTGCTGGTTTTGTTGATTGACCAAAACTTTGTGTTTCTAGAACAGAAACATTATATTCCAAATAAGAGTAACTCTACCATAAGAGTTTCTTGTCAAGAAACTGTACCAGCATAAATTACTTATGTCTTTATGTCTCATTGACAGAGACATGAAATTTAACTGAATACGTATTTTCTATTAATATGAAAGTTTTAAGACACCCAGAGCCTTATAAAAGTTATCACTGCCACCCCTCCCTGAAAGGACCAAATCCGCAATGGCAAAAGACAGAAATGCAAAACAAGATGGGAGTAAATTTTTTCCATCTTTAAGGCCACCTGCTATCAGTGCAAGAGCACATTTGTGGAACTGCACTCCTGGGGGAGTCTTGTACACTCCCACAGCTCTGCCACCTGCAGAAAGGGCACTGTGTTCTCTGTTAATGTGTATGACTGCACGGGGGTCAGAGCAGTGCAGGATTCATGCACAGGTAGGGAAAAAGCACAGAATCTATGCAGAGGTGACACCAAAATCTGACAAACTCTCACCAAAAATATCCTGAGCTCAGCACAAAGTGACCAGTTCATACTGTCCATCAGCAACACTGTACAACATTCACACCTACAGCTCCTGCTCAGGCTCGGATCTCCCACTTGAGTCCCACAAAAGGGCAAGGAAATGCTTTAAATTCTAGAGAATAAAAAGATTTCAGAAATATTTGGTTTTCAGTTTACATTTACCATTCCTTGATGGTAGCTATGCTGACTTTTAGAGCTCTCACACTGCACAAATTGTGGATTACTCAGGATAAGTGTCTAGCAGAGTGTAGTTCCCTACCAGATGCAACATCTGCTTGCTACTTGATTCCCTAAATTTTGAATCCATTTTTAAATGACGACTGAATTGTTATCACTGCCACTGCTTCCAGCTTCATATATTTAAATATATGGGATTTAGCCATTAATAGCAGATCGTGCACATCACAGAGTGAGGGGGTACAAACACCCTCCCTTTCCCAGAGGGTCACCTTGACAACAGGTTACATTTGCAACTCCTCTTCCCTGAAGAGTACAGATACAGAGGGCAAACTTCCAGAAATACTCTCTCCCTTTCCCCTCTGAGAAGAAAGATGTGGTAAGGAGAAAGGGAGGAATGGAGCATGCAGAGATCTCGTGGGTTCCAGGGAGATGTGCACTCTCAAATGAAGCAGCAGATTTCCTTCTCTAACCTCAGCAGGGAACCCCTGGCAGGTGGGATGTTTGGGAGCACAGCAAACCCAATGCACAGCTGGGGAAAAATGCCAAAAGTGGGCACAATCAAATCTGCATTTTCTTCAGTCACACCAGTTGCTTGCCCAGTAGATTCTCGTCAAGAACTACACCTAAATATAGCACTGCCTTCAGACTATACTAAAATATTGTAAATGTCAAACATGTAAAATAATTATGGCATCATGTTGATTACATTTTTATAAGTTTCCTTTTCAAAGGTGCAAAGAAATCATGCACTAAGTCTCCCAAGACTTGTTGCATTAACAAGCTAAAACTAAGATTATAGCACCATCTACTGATTTAATTTAATTTTTACTTAAACTACAAAGCTGTTTTCCCATTTAAAGTCAACAAGAACACTGTGGGCAGAAAACAAATTCATGGTTATATTGAACCTGTTTTTACAACCTGAGAAAAAAACCTCCCAGATGGCAACAGTGTTTTTTTTGGGAATACATGGCTGTCACATATCCCACTGACTGTTCATTAACATAAAACCAGAGGGTCACACAATTCAAAGGAGTGACAAACAGCAGAGAAGCAGCAGTTATTAAAGCATCAGCCCAGATACTTTTAGAGTCCAGGCAGAGATCTGTCAAAGAATCACAACAAGGTTAAGTATAGGTGAAGAAGAAAAAAGGAAAACAAACAGTAATAATTTTTAAAAATCCAAGTGTCCCCAAGAAGATACACACAAAAAAAACTCTCATGCAAAGTAGAACAGCAGGAGGTTTCTTAAAAGGGTATTTGAAATCTTTTCTAGCTAGTTTTTTTAACCACTCCTTTTCCTGTGTTTGCCCCCTTCTATCTCTACTTCATTCTTACACTGATTCTTAATTTCTTTAAGTTCTGAAGCATCTGAAAGGGAACTGAGCACTAGATTGTTAAAACCTAAATTACCTCTCTTTTGTTACTCTAAACCTCATAAGCACAGGAAGATAATTCACAAAAATAATCATTTGTCAGTAATATTGAAAGACAACCTCCTTTTAACCTGAAAGCATCAAGTCAAAATACAAGACACATTTGGAGTTCCCTATGTCTTGCTGTTGGAATTTTAAACATGAGAGGTAGCAAATGAAAAGCAGAAAAAAAACTATTTTGGGAATTTGGGGTGTTGCTTTTTCCTAGGTTTTTTCTTTTTCTTTTCTTATCTTTTTTTTTTTGTGGTGTAAACATTATGTTGATTAAAAAGAAACATAAAATATCTTAGACTCCAATGGAAAAGTTTATGACAACAGAAATCCTGATGGTATTCATAGATTAACACCCTGTAACACCAGGCAAAACAGCAATTTAAATATATACATATATATAACAAACATAGATGTTATAGATTGGGCAAAAAGTGCCATTGATAGAATTAAAATTACAATAAGCAATGCTAGTAGGAAAAATTTCATAGTCATGGCTCAGGGAACATTTTACAAAATTCATAAGACATTGCAATTTTTGTAAGAGGAAACATCTGTTGATCCAGGTTTGTCCATTCATCAAATTCCTGCAGTTTTATTGATACAAATGAAGATTCAGGTCTTTATTAATAGTGTTTAATTCCCTGGGCCTTCATATTTTGATCCCAATCTAGCAAAAAGTTTGTTTGTTTAATCAGAACAAGCAAAACTTAGTTGAGGAATACCATGAAAAGTTAAAAAAAAAAAAGGTATAAAATACTAAATTTTGAATCCATACACTTTAACCAGACAATGCAATTCTAAAATTAAAGCTGGAAATATTAAGTATTAACCTAGAAATGCTGCAAGATGTGCTTCTAAGCATGATTTAGTTCTTACTTTTTAAAAACTCTTAAAAACTGTTGCCCAACACTGACCTAAAACAAAGCCAACCAAGCTGTTAATGAAAAATAAGCTTTTTTTTAAAAAAAAAAAGTAAATATTCATAGTCTATTTACATTTAAGTCACTCAGAAAAAGGAAACAATATATGTAAGCAATTGCTTTCCATGACTTTTTTAACAGCTAGAACTCCTTCAGAGGGTACTCAACAAATATTATTTATTACTGCTATGAAGGAGACAGATATTCAGTAATGACAGGAGGAAAAAAAAAACAGCCCAGTTGAATCATGTCTCTCAAGACGAGAGTCTCAAAATAGGTTTTTGTTGATTTATTTTTTTTTAAGAAGGAAATTTTTGAATCTACAAGATCCGTAAATGTTTCTGTTGAATTTAGCAAAGCACCCGTGTCTTGTCGATGAACTGACAAGGCATGAGATTAGTGAGGGACAGAAGACAACTCCACATCTCCAGATCCTGACAAAACAGACAAGGAGAGGAGCATCACAGGTCACACTCACAGCTAAAGGCAGCTGCAAACAAAGCTTTCTAAATAAAAGCTTCCAGGCAGTGCATTGGACTGTCTCCTCTCTCTCAGAGAGAAGCTCTAAACACAGAACTTCCATCTGGAAACTTGAAATCTAAATGAATATTAGGAAAAGTGTACCCTGTATTGGTACTGGAAGCTGTAAGACAATACAACTTGCACTTGAACTGGGTGTTTCAATGTGAGGCAATGGTAAATTATTCCCTATTTCTGAGCACTACTTTAATGGGTTCTCAATGTTGGTGATGCTTTTCTGGAGCGCTACAAGTAGACAAATTTGGCTGAGGAGAAGAAAGCAGCTCCTACAGCACTTCTGAAGTATCTCCTTGTATTGAAGTGAGGCAAATTCAAAGAATGGTTTCAGTTGGAATGGAACCTCAGAGATGATCTCGATCCAACCCCCTGCCATGGGCAGGGACACCTTCCACCAGCCCAGGTTGCTCCAAGCCCCATCCAATGTGGCCTTGGACACTTCCAGGGATCCAGGGGCAGCCACAGCTTCTCTGGGCAACCTGTGCCAGGGCCTCACGGGCCTTTCACAAGAATCTCTTGTGAACTCCAACAATAGAATCTAAACCCACCCACCAAGCAACCACATCACGAAAACATCTCACACACAACAAAGGCAACAAAGCATGCTCTGGATAACCCAGGCTGATTGTTCCCAATGGATGTTAGCAAGGGGGAATGGCTTCACACTGACAAAGAGTAGGGTTAAATGGGATATTGGGAAGAAATTTTTCCCCTGGGAGGGTAGGGAGGCCCTGGCACAGGCTGCCCAGAGAAGCTGTGGCTGCCCCATCCCTGGAAGTGTCCAAGGCCAGGTTGGACGGGACGTGGAGCAACCTGGGCTGGTGGAAGGTGTCCCTGCCCATGGCAGGGGGTGGAATGAGAGGAGCTTCAAGCTCCCTTCCAACCCAGCCATCCTATGATCTTATATGAAGTCCTGTGAAGAAAATCGGTGCCCTGGTGGCAGGTCATTAAACTACTGACTCAGAAAGAGTATGATTTCGGTTTTCCCATCTGACCTGTATCTGAAACTTGGCGTTGTGAGGCAGGTTTGATCCCAGGCACTTAAGTCCATCCTTTTTTTTTCACCCACTTTCCTCTGCAAGCAGCTTCTGTACCCTTAGTTTAACCTATCCATAACTGTTATGAAAAGACAGGCTGAATGCTTAAGTATTTACATCTGTTTGTTTAAACAAATAAGCAATTAGAAAAAATATATCCAAATTCAAAAGTATGCCCGGAGTATGCACGGCAGTAGCTGGCTATAGCTGTAAATATTAATACATTCATTTTTAATTCTCCAAATAAGCACTGTAGACTTGCATTTACAATACTATCTTTAATTTTAGACTTTAGCTGTAATGGATTTATGGAGACTCACAAAACTTCTTTCCTCTAACAGCTTTTATGTGTGAGGTTAAATTCTTTTCTTCCTTTTCTTTTTTTTGATTGCAAATGCCATGACCCCCCATGATCCTGCACAGAACACTTCTCATGTATTTCATGACAAGTGTAACAATGCAGACTGCCAGTTCTGCTGCACTCTGGAGTCACAGGAGTACACCAAAGGAATTCCATATGTGCTACCTCCAGTATTTCACTGTGATTGAAGTGTTACCCAGCTCTGAAATACTGATAGCCTCGAGAGGTCATGTCAGTGATAAAAGTATGAGCTACAGTTTTCTGTATCCTTTAGGACAAAAAAAAAAAAAACCAACCACAAAAAGCATGGAATCATTCTGCAGGAATAAATTAACAAGGATCATTACTCTCTATTGATTCATTTATTTACCACCAGCATTCCGAATCCCACTCCTTTGCTAACTGCAATAGTCATAGTTTGTTTCCTATCCCCCTCCCACTGTTAAGTTACTCAGATCCTCCCTCATGTTTCTAGCAAGTACAAAGAAACATATGCACTTCTGCTCTAATCAGTGGTAAAAATACACTCCCTGTGCAATTACTGAGTTTAACTGCTTGCTTTGTTCTAGGAACTAGAGTCCTATTGTGCACATGCTGGAGCAGTTAAATTGTATTACATCAGGTGCTTGTGGTGAATGGTGTCACATCCAGTTGGGCCTAGTCCCGTTTAACATCTTTATGGATGATCTGGATGAGGGGATCAAGTAAGTAAGATTGCAGAGGAAACTAAGTTGGGTGGGAGCGTTGATCTGCTGGAGGGCAGGAAGGCTCTGCAGAGGGATCTGGACAGGCTGGATCCATGGGCTGAGGCCAACAGGTTCAACAAGGCCAAGTGCTGGGTCCTGCCCTTGGGTCACCACAACCCCCTGCAGCTCCAGGCTGGGGCAGAGGGGCTGGAAAGATGCCTGGGGGGAAAGGCCCTGGAGGTGCTGGTCAAATGAGGTTGAACATGAGCCCAGGAGGGCAAGAGGCCAAGGGCACCTGACCTGAATTAGGGATGGTGTGGCAACAGGAGCAGGGCAGTGATGCTACAGCTGAGACTGCACCTCAACTGTGTCCAGGTTTGGGCCCCTCGAAGGCTCCCTCTTACCTTCAGGGCAAGAAAGACATGGAGGGGCTGGAGCGTGTCCAGGGAAGAGAACAGAGCTGGGAAGGGGCTGGAGCACCAGGAGCAGCTGAGGGAGCTGGGGGGGCTCAGCCTGGAGAAACAAAGGCTCAGGGGGGACCTTCTGGCTCTGCAACCCCCTGACAGGAGGGGAGATCTGGGGGGGGGTCGGGCTCTGCTCCCAGGGAACAAGGGACAGGAGGAGAGGGAACGGCCTCCAGCTGTGCCAGGGGAGAGTCAGATTGGACACCAGGAAGAATTTCTCCCTGGAAAGGGTGGTCAGGCCTTGGCAGGGGCTGCCCAGGGAGGTGGTGGAGTCCCCACCCTTGGAGGTGTCCAAGGAAGGAGTGGAGGTGGCACTGAGTGCTCTGGGCTGGGGGACAAGTTGGGCATCAGGCATCGAGTGGACTTGGAGATCTTTCCCAACCTCAATGATTCCATGAGTACTCCCCCAGCTTGACCCAGCTCCTCACCTGAATCTACAATATTTGACATAGACCCATTTCTCAACCAATTCGAATTTGTGCCACTGTTCTGTAAGAAAACAATATCCTGAATTTCTGCACAACTGATTCCTGATGCCAGTCTTTTCCTCAAAATTCAAACATTCAGTGGATAACTGAAGGGGAAATACCAGACTCACATCAGTCTATGGGTCTATGTTTTTCAGTTCAGCCTAATAGTTCCAAACAGGTCAATTCCACAGCAAACATCTTGAATTTCTCTGTGGAACTCTCGAAAAAATTAGAGGATGTCAATGTTTTTGTTTTGTTTTAAGCACAACAAACTTGTTCTGTGGAAAGGTTCTTGGCATTCGAAATGAGTTGTGGGACTTGGAGAGAGAGCTGAGCTTGGCAGAGTGATAAGCTGAGTGACTGGCAATAATAGATTAAAAAGTGTAGGAAAAATATGATTTGAACTAGACTTGAGAAGCACTTGAAGACAGCCATGAAGTATGAATATTAAATCAGGGAGGTGAAGGAAACAGCCTGGCTCTTTCCTAGAAGGCAAGATAGGGCACAGAAAAGCTTGAACTTTCTGAAAGACACCTACAGATGAGAGGGAAACATGTCACACAGGCTTGGCCAAAAGGCAGCCTCCATGGAGCAAAAAGCCTATTAAATTCAGATAAAACATTCACAACAACATAGAGTTGGTCACAGATACCTCCTAAAAACCATTAAAAAATCCTGAAGTGAAGAATCCCCTTAACTGTTCCTTCTCTTGAGGTGTTTCCTAATGTTGGTGAGAAAATTACATTTTATACTGATCACAAATTTGTCCGTATTTGCAAATATTTAAAAAATACCCCACTGCACTAACTATCAAGACTATTAACTGTTTAGAAGGCTTTAAAGTGTCAGGTTTTATTCACATTAATTGTTAGAGACAATAGTTTTTGGCATGAGATCCCAGACAGCAAAAACACCTCCCTCTCTCATCTGAAGTCAAATGCTGTGTCACCATAAATTGATCCAAATCAACTACTCCGGAACAAAAAAAAAAAAAAAATAAAGCCAGCTGCAATAGATATAAAAATAAATATGGGGTGGGTATTCTGGCATTTCCTCTCAGTCTGAAGGGAAGCAATTTCAGGGAAAACACAGAAGTTGAAAAATCCTATATAAACTTTAATGGAGACAGTTAAACTTCTTTTCACATCTGTGAAATACGTTTAACAAATTACTCCATTCATTTACATGATAAATGAGGACTTATATGCAAGCTCTTTATTACATCCAGCAAGGAAGAATATAGCTTTTACATGCTTCTGCAGTTGTTATTGTTTTCCCTTCCCTTTATTCTGATGCTTAGTGTCCATATTTTCAGTGGGAAAATGTGACAGCTATTGTATGCCAAGAAACTGATAATTAGTGTTATATGACTGTCTTTATGTTGGCATGGCTTTTCTAAACTCATTTTCACACAATTACCTATTCCACTCCTATATGGCCTCTTTCAAAATGAAACTTTTTCATTTAAGCAAAGGAGTAAAAAGACTTTTTCCAATTTTTAAGACTTACACATTTGAAAAAGACTGCAATAAAGTCAGACCAGACAGATTTAGTTCTTGCTTTCTGATGGACCAGAAACAAGAAACCTGGATGCAGATAAGTATCCTAAACTAAGTATAAACCTAAATTTCCAAACACTTATCTCAGCTTCAGCTTCATAATATTTTAAAGACTATATAAGCAAAGGAAACATATTCTAAACCCGCTAGAAAATTGGACACGACTCTTTGCAGAGTATCTAACAACCAGCAAAGTGATAACTCACCAATTATTCTTTACTTTCCCAGTCAGAAATAGCTGGAGACACCTGATGCAGTCACACAAGGGAGTGAAGGTGCAGTTTTACACCAGCTGAGGGTGTCATTCAAAGCAACCCCACAAGGCACTTTAAGGGCTGGATTAACCAGGTTGAATGTGCAAATTTCAAAGCCTGAAATCTCTGACTAGGTTTAAGCACAACTGAATTCCACACGTATCTACGACTTTTAAAGAGCAGGTTCCCAGGTGTTTATCTCAATAAAATTTCATTTTAAAAAGATTGCTGTTGATGGCACACACACCCAGGAACACACACCAAGGCAAGAGGCAGCAATGAGCCAACACAAACCAAAACAAACCAAAAGCTGGAGGGGCACTAAGACAAGTCTCAGGAGCACATCCACTCTCCTGTGTTCAGAGCCCAGCAGTAGAGACTTACAGACAAGGTGTCCTTCACTTCTCCCAGAGCCTCAGAGCTTGTTCTATTCTTCAAATAAGCTGTGTCCACCCTATGTCCCCTGAATACAGCACTAATCCAGAACAGTCAGGTACAATACCCTTCTCATCCTGACTTCACAGAACACCCTGACCTGGAAGGGACCCACAAGGATCATCCAGTCCAACCCCTGGCCCTGCACAGACACCCCAACAATCCCACCCTGTCCCTCAGAGCGTTGTCCAAACCCTCCTGGAGCTCTGGCAGCCTTGGGGCTGTGCCCACTGCCCTGGGCAGCCTGGGCAGTGCCCAACCACCCTCTGGGGGAAGAACCTTTGCCTGAGATCCAACCTGAGCCTGCCCTGACACAGCTCCAGCCATTCCCTGGCTGCTGTCCCTGGTCACAGAGCAAAGATGGAACTGCCCCTCAGGAGGAAGGTAGAGGCTGTGATTTGGAATGAGCTCAGTCTAGGTCCCACTTCTTATTGAGTGCCACAGCAATTAGGCTGTTGAACATGGGGATGGAACTCTGAAACAGAGCTTACACTGCTGTCTCTCACACAAGAGAGGACTGATGATACCAACCATTCTTCCAGACTAATTCACCTTTGCTTAAGGGATTATGACACAAGGCTGCTTGCAAGAAACAAATCATTCCCCTTTAAGCTCTGTCTATAAAAGTGTGTAAACACAAAATTTTAAAATCTTTTCGTTATTTATTTTTAGAAGTGCAAACTGTATTAACTGCTGCATATGGAACTGCCTTAAACTACCCTATAGCTGGCCTTGTGTCCTGGTTTCAGCTGGGATAGAGTTAATTTTTTTCCTAGTAGCTGGTCCAGTGCACTGCTTTTTGGATTGACCATAAGAATAATGTTGGTGTGCTTATTGCTGAGTAGCTCTCACCCCAAGTCCAGGTGTTTCAGTGTCCCACACTCTGCCACCAAGGATCTGTGCAAGAAGCTGTGAGGGAGCATGGCCAGGACAGCTGCCCTGAACAGGGTCAGGGATACTCAGCTGTCCAGAGGGATATTCCAGAACACAGAACACCATGCCCAGTATATAAACTGGAGGAGGTGGTTGGGAGGGATCAGTCACTGCTGGGCATCAGTCAGCTGGTGCTGAGCAATTGTTTTGGGCATCAGCTATTTTTCTTGGGGTTTACTTCTCTCTTTTTTTTCCTGTTGTTTCCATTTTCATTGCATTATTATTATTACATTTTGCTTTATTTTGATTATTAAACTGTTCTTCTCTCAATCCACGGGCTTTATTTTCTTTCCAATTCTCCCTCCATCCCAATGGGCAGGGGGATGAACAAGAGGCTTTGTAGCACTTAGTTGCTGGCTCGATTTAAACCACAACATCTTTCACATGCAACCTTAAAGTTACTTCACTTTTAAAAGATGACTAATGAGTCAGTTATCCTGAATTTTCTCCCTCTCTTCCTCTCCATCCCTCCTCCTCTACTCCCTCCCTCCACAGTCTACTTCATTTTCCCCCTCTCCTAACTCAGTGCTGTTCTCACACTCACTAATAGAAAAGAGATTCTGAGTGCTACTTGGAGTTTCAAATGCTACCTTTTTTTTTTTTTAAATGTTAGAGAATCAAAACCTGAAGCATGGAAGCACATTGCAGTGACTCCAGTGCATTTGCATGCTCTGCTACAAGTCTCAACAAGGTCCCTGCAGTGTTATTTTCTTCCTTGCACCCATAAATCTGTACCACACTTCCCAGCCTCAGGAAGAGGGGTTTGGCCCAGAGGGATTGGACCATCTCCTGAAAACACTGTTGATGTTTATTCCAATATTTTGTAGCTAAATAATGAACAAAACATGCATTTTCAACTTTTTGGATGATGATTCTACCTATTGAACTACAAAATTGCCTAACTGGAGAATTTGTTGACAGGCGGATGCTGATACTCATTCCTCTATAAGCCATTAATAGAAAGAACCCATAACTGAACTTTTAGAAGGCTAATCAGCAGGGCTCAGCCAGAGAATGTCCATTGAAATGAGCTGTACTGGGAGGTTAGGTGGAAGAATTAATGGATTCCAGAGTTTGGACTAAATTTTGCACAGTGGACCCTGCACTGCTCAAAGCCTGATGTATTTAGGACACACACAGAAAGAGAACTCTGCATACCAAGAGAGCTTTCAGCACTACACAGCAGATGATCCTGAGATTTCTACACAAGTTTCTGTGATCCTTTAGTCAATCTGGTCCACAGACACTGAAATTCTGCTCCTGCATCACCTTAGGCACAAGAGCACAAAGGTACCTTTTCAAATTCAAAACTTCATGGTGTCATCCAAAGGACATTTGGAAAATTGCATTATCTACTACAGAGAACACAGAACCCTCTACTTCAATGCATTGCTTCTGCATGACAGGCCAAGCAATCCTAATAGTATGTGGTATGGTTATCTTTTCAAGTTCTCTTTCCTGTAAAGTACCTTAACATGGTCCAACTCGTGTAAGTCAATTGGACATCTTACAGTAAATTAAAACATGGTTAAAAATAAGATCTCACTTAATACTTTTAATGGTTACTACTGAATAGAGCTTTCTTCATCATGACCAGGTTGAAATCAGTATTTGAATCAATTATGACAGCCATATAAATTAGACATAAGAGACTTCTAAAGCTAATTAGAGTCTGAGAGTTTTAATTTGATGTCAGTCTTGGTGTAATACGGATTAAATTAATAAAATTAAGACTGCATCATTATAAATTTCCACTTTCATAGTTCCATAAGGTTTACAATTACATGCCATATTTGAATGATAATTGAATGAAACAATCGTTATGTCCATGTCTGCTTTCCTACAGACTTAAAAATAATAGCCCCTGTTTTCTTTCGTTCACAGAAGTCATAGCTGCTGTAGTGATCCCAATCCAAAGAGCAGTGTACACCAAGGAATTATCAATCCAGGCACCCGAGGAAGAGCAGGCCTGTGCTGCACTGTGCATATGCCCTGGCAGGTTCACTGTGGTGCAGGAGACTCTAAATGCAGCTCCCAGCAATAACACAATCTCAGCAGCAAGTCCTTATGTGATCATCACTGTTGTGTGAGAGAACAAATAATGAATGAGAGTTTTTTCCTTCCAACAAAACCCACAGCAGATCTCTGAAGACCAAGAAGGCAGGTCCCCTTCATGGTCAGGATCTGCCCAGAATGCTGTGCCCTGAGGAAAGACTTGTTCAGTGCTGCACAGATCAGGTACAAGGATGAGGCATAATCTCTACTATTTTTTTTTATTTTTTTTACAGCTTTACCTGCAACAAACAGCATTTTAAATAACATATTTCTTACTGGAAATGTTTCATTCCACCTTCTGGAATGAAACAGCTACTGAGTTGTATTTCATAGAATCACAGAATGGTTTGGGTTGGAAGGGACCTTAAAGCTCATCTCATTCCACACCCCCTGCCCTGGGCAGGGACACCTTCCACCAGCCCAGGTTGCTCCAAGCCCCGTCCAACCTGGCCTTGGACACTTCCAGGGATCCAGGGGCAGCCACAGCTTCTCTGGACAACCTGTGCCAGGGCCTCCCCACCCTAACAGGGAAGGATTACCTCTTAGTATCTAATCTAACCTACTCTCTGCCTGTTTGAAGCCATTCCCCCTTGTCCTGTCACTCCAGTTCCTGATAAACAATCCCCCTCCAGATCCCCTATAGCCCCTTCAGATCCCAGAGAGTGCTGTGAGGTCTCCAACACAACCTTCTCTTTCCAGGCTGAACAGCCCCAACTCTCTCAGCCTGTCTCCCTGTGGAAGGTGCTCCATCCCTCTGGACTCTCTCCAGCAGCTCCATGTCCTCCCTGTGCTGTTCCCCAGGGCTGGAGCAGCTCTGCAGGGGGGTCTCACTGAGAGGGCAGAGGGGCAGAATCCCCCCCTGCCCTGCTGCCCACGCTGGGGGATCAGCCCAGAAGACAATCAATATGCCCAACAGTGCTTTTGAACCAGCATTTCTGAGAAGGACAACTTGGAATTACAGGAAATATGTAACATTCTAGCTAAGCAAAAAGAAGTTGCAGGTTAATTCTGGAGCATTCAGCACTAAGGACAGTGCAGTCTCATTAATTTATATCCACTAAGAAAGTTCTCCCTTGCCCCCAGCTGATGAGGAGTTCTGTGTGCAAACTGTGTCACACTATCACTTAACAAACTATAGATTATGTGCCATTTGATGTCCTTGCAAGACAGTGGGACATCAAAAACCTGACACATTAAGCATAACAGTTTCTGATAACATACACAAATAGATATTATCCTCTACTTTCAACTATACACATCACATACTTACCTCTGATTTGAAACAAAACTTCAGGATATTCTGTAGAAAACGTACCTGACGTGAAGCAAACACTTATTTTACTTTTAAATGGGGACATAACATCTGTGACAAAGGATCATAATCTTGGCTCAAAGATTTGCTTTTGACATTTGTATTTTCACAGGCAATTAAAATTTAATTTGGCCTATGATGAAAAACAAATCCTTTTATCCCATAGTTGCAGTCACAAGGGGAATATATTGCATTAGAAAGCAGCACTGTAGCTTAAGGTTTCATATTTGACATTTGTGACATCGTGAAAAAAAATAATAGACAGGAAAGTTTATGCACGTACGTATCATCCTTATACTTTCCCACTTGTTAACTAAATTTGATGTCACTGGTATTTTAATCTACAGACTATCAATTCAGATTTTAAGCAGTGTTTAAAGTGAGGGCTACCTGTACATCTAGAAGTCTAGTGTCTTATCACACCAACTAAATGTAAAAAAATGTTGCTGGAGGCAGTGGATAAGTGATAAATACAGAAGACAATATTAGTTCATGTTCTGAAAGATACTAAACAATAACATCTCTGCAGTTACTGTTCCTTATCCTTGTTCAACATTCTTCTATTCTGGACTGGTTTAAATCTCTTTTTCTCCGAGTTAGAACTTACAAACCCACAAAAATAACATGAGGCAGTTGTTTGCTTTTTTGCTATGAGCCAGAACAGCACCAGAAATTTTCTAGAAATCAGCATCTCCAGCAATTCATGAGAAGAACAGCCAGTTTCATCTCCATGGAACTCTTCATTTTTATGATTCTGTGACTCTCACACACAGTCAACAGAGTGGACACATAGAGAGCAACAACAATCTGACTGAGGTTCATGTTAAAAACAGTGTTCCTCAAGTGGTTCAGAGAACAACATAGAAAAATGGGGGCTAAAATCTGTATATATAAATCCTATCAGTATTTACACCATAAGCCATTTCTAGTTTAAATAATTGGCATTTTCTTCTTTGCTGTTTATATTTTTAACCATCGCTTACAAAAGAAACCTGCAGGTTTCAGGCACGTGCTCCAAGAAAAAAAAAAAAAATCAGTTATGGGCTTGACTATCCCCACACTCAAATCCCAGGTAAAACCTGCCGTGGGTTAGCATTCTGTGCTCTCCTGAAACCACTCACAATAACTCAGACTCATTTTTGGGGAGACAGAATCCTCCAATACTTCAGAGTTGATCTGCTGCACCTTCCCCACCAATCCAAGCCTGATTCCCTCCCGGGGTACAGCCGTGTCTGGCACAAAGAAGGTAAAGAGTTGAGCATGGATTAGCCTTCCAAAGACACCTTTTTGTTGGCTCTGCAGTTTGTTTGATGTTCCTTATGAGTGGATCTCGATTAGGTCTGATTCTCTTGGGCTCTTCCAAATGTCAGCTCAGCACCCGGGTGGTCCTTTAGTTGCTTTGTGGGGCCATCTCTGGAGCAGCTGATTTGCAGTGGGGCTGCAAGTCGTGTGTGCAACTCAGATCTGTGCACTTTATGTCCAGTGCACCCCAGGTTAATTAGAAATGTTACTGAGTTTAATCACTCAGAACTCATTTGGTACCGATGCGGATGCCACCTGTAATTCCATATATAACCTATTGTAATTTAACATTAATTAATGTCCATTTATACAACAGCATTGCCATAAATCTCAAGAGTGATGTACTCTGGGATAAAAGGGCATTTAAAATGATAGGTCCAAACACAATCACTGCATTATTTTAAAATATAACAATTTGGGATATTTTTCTTACTATACCATATAAAAATGGTATAAAGTGATAATTGGCAAAGAATTTATTGAGCTCTGAAAAGGATATAAAATGTAAACAGTAATCTATTCTTATACATGGATGACAGGAGAGAATCGTATCTGTTCTTATCACTCTGCTGCAATAGGCAAAGCAGCTAAATTCTCCATAATAATCACAGAGAAACAGCCATATTCATGTTAAAATAAAAGTATTTTTCCTTATGTAAAATGCTATTAGCCATATTTGAAGGCATTATGTTCTGATATTTTTCCATTTCACTAAATGACAGCCATTAAATGCAATGGCAACTGCGTGACAGGGATATTTTTTATTACTTCAAAAGGAAGAAAAGGATTAAAATGAGTTTATTCAAAAGTGTGATTTGTCAATTTTTTCTTATCAAGGGCTGTGTGGGACAGCTTTAAACCTAAACACTGTGATCTGACCTCCTATTTGAATAAGTTAATGTGATCCAGTGTTCTTAGAAAAGTAGTGAAACCTATCTTTTATATGCAGAAGTCCCAGGAGGAATCTGTGCTTTTACACGGTCAGCTGCAAGGTGCCATTTCCTTTTCATCGTTGCTGCTTTTATCATATTGTACTTCTTGACAGCTTAGAGGTTCTTTTTAGAATCTGGTGGATGAGCAACTATATAGAGACATTTTTTTTGTATGAAGGATTTCTTTGCAGCCTCCAAGGCTTTACAGTCCAACAGAATTCCGCTGCCAGAAATCCCTCTCTCATATTCAAGAGGGACTAATCACCATATTTGATAGAGCAAGCATCTTACCTAAACATCAAATGGAACTATAAATTACGACCTTAGAGCATTAAAGAAGGATTTTACACACATCAGGTTCTTGCATTATACATCCTAGGAACTGTAGAGAAAATCATTTCATATACGTACATTCATAGAGAGAGGCAACGTCTGGCTGGACAAAATACTGCTCATTAGGGATTTCCTTGGAAGGATTATCCTCCTTCCAGCAGCTGGTTCCCATAGGAGATCCTATACAGCACGTAGTTGATTTTTTTCAGTGTTCTCTGCACATATTTTCCCAACTGCTTACACTAATTTACATTTGAAAGCATTTATATAAAAAGCCATGGTAATTTAAAGACCGGTACATTAATCAGAAAAATTCAATCCAAAAGTATACATGAGTTTAGCATCTTTTCTATACTGATACTTTAAAGCTCCTGCATCTCTTGCCTGACTTCTTGTAGAAGCTTATTCCTTTCAGAGTAGAAAATTCTCAAGGCTTCAAAACAGGAACTAAAAGTTATGCAAGCCAAAGTCCTCAGCCAACCTGGAACAACTCTGTGGGCTTTGACAAAACAAAGCCAATTTCTAGTGGCTGCAAATGTCATTGAGCTGAAAGCTCACAAATCAAATAATTACACAGATGAATATTGGAATCAGGCCCTAAAGAGCAACCTGAGACAGAAACCCTGGAAGTTTAGTCTCTCAAACCAAACTATTCAGTTACATGTAAAACTCTTTTCTGTAATAGTTTTAACACTGCATAATGCAAATGGTTTTTCACTCTGTAAGCCAAGCAGGTATTTTGATATAGAAGCATGCTGGTAAAAAGAAGTACTACAATTATCTCAAATAGCACTAAAATTATCTCAAATAATTAAAAACTAGTGTGGAATTACAGCAGAAATCCAAATGGGCCATATCTTTACCCATTTCTGCTGTTAATTTGCCATTACACATTGCAAAATTATTATGGTATCAACAACAGACACTCTCCTTGAACATCTTTCCTACTCAAGACTGCAAATTAATATTTTATACTTAGGTTCTATCTAAAAATATTGCTTATTTCTAAGTCTGAGACAGATATTTGGTAACTAAGAACAGTTCCACCAAACCCAGTTTAGCTAATCTGCTTTGAACCAGAGAAGAATTGCACAATTCTTAAATTCTCCTATTAAAAATAGAAAAGGGCATGGAAATGATGAAAACACAAACGTTAAGATGCACCATTATTGCACATGATAAGTGATTCCTTTTCTGTGTGAGTTTGCCTTGGTCCCACGTGCAAAGGGACATTTCAAACAACAAACCCACAGTCATTCCAAGGCAAACACTTCCAGGCATTCCAGCTCCTGCACTACAACCACGTTTCCACATCTCCCTGTGGGTTTGCTATGAAAACCAGACACGAAGGGGTCATGGAGTAAAGGCAGCCTTTGTCTAGGGATTGTCAGAGAAAAGCTTTCAAGCACACTTGGCTTTACCATTTGTCTCAATTCCTGACCACACTGGCTGTTTACAATAAAGCTCTTAGCTTGCTGAAGCCTTTCTGACTAGTTTATACTGGCTGGTTTTTTCTGCATTTCATGTTTTTGGTTTGAACATGGATGCCCACAACTCAGCAGCTGATCTCAGGTTTAATGCACACAGTGACATAAAACAACGTAATCAGACTCTTTGAGATAACAAAAAACATGATCTGAGCACGTGAATTCTTTGCTAACCAAAAGTAAACCACAGATTAGTGGAGACATCCAATTAAACAGCCTTACTGAACATTTAAAAAATTAAAAAGCTTAAAATATGCAGTCATCTGACAAGAGATACAGTAACTAATTGATGCAAAGGGGAATTTCATAAAGACTTTTTGTTAGCAGGTAATTTAAAGCAGAAAGAAACTTACTGCCAATCTTTTCCTAGTGCACACCTATTCTTATCCTTTATTCTGTACTTGAACAAGAAAAATATCTCGATCAACTAGAGGAAAAGACTTTCCAACTGTCAAAGCTTTGCATGGATTTGGAGGTTTGTGTTTTCCACTGCCAAAGAGATGCCCATGTATGTGCACCTACACAAGTAAAGGGGCAGGATGAAGCTGTTCCTTAGGGTTCCCTCCTTAAGTGATTCTGTCAGTGAAAAGTCAAGTAATATTTTACAGATTACTACACCACACAATACCAATGAGGTTGATCAAAGGGATGGAGCAGATCTGCTGGGAGAAAAGGCTGAGAGAGTTGGGATTGTTCAGCCTAGAGAAGGGAAGCTTTGGGATGACCTGATTGTGGCCTGAAGGGAGCCTGCAGGAAAGATGGAGAGAGACTTTGGACAAGGGCCTGGAGTGACAGGACAAGGGGGAATGGCTTCCCACTGGCAGAGAGTAGGTTTAGATTAGATACTAGGAGGAAATCCTTCCCTGTGAGGGTGGGGAGGCCCTGGCACAAGTTGCCCAGAGAAGCTGTGGCTGCCCCTGGATCCCTGGAAGTGTCCAAGGTCAGGTTGGACGGGGCTTGGAGCAACCTGGGCTGGTGGAAGGTGTCCCTGTCCATGGCAGGGGGTGGAACGAGATGAGCTTCAAGGTCCCTTCCAACCCAAACCATACTATGATATTATGATCATAATTTTTTGTGTGTGTAACATGTAATTTTACCATTATCAATATAACACACCTTAAACTACAAATTAGTTTTCCCATACTAAAAAAGGACAGCAGCTTACACTGATGTTCCATCATTGAAAAGTACTCCTGCTACTGAATTTTTTTTTCTACAACATAGAAAGGTTGTATTTGAGCAGTTACCAATCACTGTATGGACATAACACAGTGGTTTTGCAAAGGTTATTGTCTTCAGTATCAAAAAGTGATGCCAATAACAAGCAATTTAATTGAGGTATTAATATTCTAAGTACTTGTTTATGATATAGAAAAAGAGCCAATATAAGTTCTGTAAATATGGTTCAATATTATTAAAGATGAAAATAAAAGATGTTAAGTGACTTAAAAACAGAATGATGTTGACAGTGACCTTTATATCCATAAGATAACTACAAAACAAATCACCTTTTTTCCACAAGAGTAGCCTTAGTTATTAAAATTGATCCATTCATTTCACAACACCTATTTTGCAAGTGAATGTGTATTTTATTCCAAATTCTTTTGTCAAAAATTCACATAGATCACTATATATTCTACTCAAAGCAATCTTACTGAACAATATTTGCATCAGTTGTTACCTAAAAGAGTCAAAATTTTTAGGTTCATTTTAATCAAACAGCATCAACCCAGTCAGACCTGTCAGGTTTGATAGCTTTACAGTTTAAGTGAGTAAGATGAACTACTAACTCATTGACTACATCATTTCTAATGCCAATTTGTGTATGTGTTTGGACTTTGCAATTCAGAATGACAGCAGTGCAGCCTGTCCAGAACTAATTGCTGCAAATGTGCCAGATGTTCTAAAAAATCTGGGCATATCCATATTCAGGGAAAATGAAGCAATAAAGCAAGAATGCAGGAGTGTGTGATTTAATGGTGTAACCTTTATTTCCAGCATTGTAGGTCAAATAAATATAGTCACGATACAGACCATTTACTTTCTCTTTAAATTTTTGTCAAGATTATGGATATATAGAGATATATATGTAGATAGACATACTCTAATAAGACTGGACTATAAATTCCAGGGTTTTCTCAAAGGGCACCAAACCCATGGTTAAAAATAAAACCAGTGTCCACGTGTGCACATTCTGGGTGGCAGTAGTAGGGTTGCCCTATTTTTTGTTTATTATAGCCAAGAGTACATATATTAAATGAGAAAAAAAATTATAACACTCCACAGTCCTTAAGAAATCCCACTGTAACAGGCATATTCAAGTTAGAAATAGGATCTGAAGCTACTCAAGTGCCATCTGAATTCAAGCACTATGACTTCAATAATAACTACAGACACACAGCTGAACTGAATTTTGTTTCCCCATAAGCTTTGTCACATAAACCACACCAGGAACCCCTGAAAAGCTATGAAATATACCCAATATATGTTAGCTTCTTAATATTTCTAATGAAGGCAAGTTTTAGAAGTATTGTTTTATTTTATTGACATTTATCTAAGTAGAGTGCACATACTGCCTTGGCATGTCACTAAATTCTGAGGGATGAAATTCCTCAGAATGTGTTTTATGCCATTTCCTTCCAGTGTTTAAAGGTAAGAAATGACCAATTGCACAGGCATAAGTTCTGTCAAACACTGAGTGGAAACTGTGCTTTAGGTGAAATCACAATTAACTCCCAAGCCAACAGAAGCTCGGTTTTGCTTCCCTTGTCTTCAGTTATCACATGATTAATTACCACCAGTCTTACAGACATTTATGCTCAAACATTCCTCCACTGCTGTTTTTGATGCAAAGCTAAGGATGAGGGCCAGAAACAACAAAAAAATACCATCTACAGGATATTATTGGCTCAAGTCAGCCAACACAACCACAGACACCTGCAGGCCAGAGTTGATTTTGGAGATAGGCTCCTTTTATCATCGTTATTAAACGCTTCCAAACCACAGTCTGGTGCAGCTGTTCTATTATTTTTTGGAACACCAACATGTACATGCAAAATATTTACCAACCATTATCGCAGAACCTTTGCATCAGTTGCCTTTCAGGGTCTAAACCAACCCAAGTGGCAAGACAAATATTCATTTAACACTCACAGTTTAGCATTTAATCAGATGCTTTAAACTCATTTCTTTGCAATATTCAGGGGGTATGTGTCACTAGAATACCAGATAACCTCCAACAGCTTTTTTCAAGCCCATAGCTGCTTCACAGAATAATATTAAAACTTTTTTTTTGTCCATAGAGAATAAATTGCTTGTGAAAATAAAACTAACACTTCAAAGCTAAAGAGTCAGTTAATTCTTACTGCAGGGACAGAAAGCACAGTGTCAACATCATTTTAAAGGTATTCCTCCAGGAACCATGAAATATATGAAAAAATTTGAGAGCAAATCTGTCAAATATCTACATTTCACAGGGCTAAAAAATCTGGTCTGTAAAATGCCAGCAACAGGTCATGTTTGAAACTGATGTTGACCTGCACCTAAATTTGGTCAACGTGTTCCAAAAAAATCCTAATTTGAACATAAACACACCTGAACTCATATCATATACAAGACAAAGTTCAATAAGCCCTTTACAAGTTTTTAGTGTCCCTCAATTTTTGATACAAGCCACATTTTTTCTAAGAATACATAGACTATTCCATGCCTTTAATGATATCTAAATATTTCCCTCTCACCAACAGTGAATTAGGTTCTTCTAATAAAAGGAAGGGCATAAAGGCTGATATCTCCATTGTTTGGGGCAGAGAATTACAATATTACATCAATAAGTAAGTTATGAATAAAATACACAGAAATCAGACATTGGCTTTTACTTCTCTGATCAAGTCCTTCAGTGTTTCCCCTCGCTGTTACTTTATTAAAAAAGTATCTTTAGCATTTCACTCTTCATAACTGCCTAAAATTCAAAAATTATGACACCAACACCAATTAAACAGAGCAGACCAGTTTCTGGAATTGCTGCTGTGTATTAAAACAGGTATTATCTGAAGGACAAGGGCAGCAGGCAAAGCACCATTGGACAAAGTGATCTCCAGTGCTGTGGTTCCCACGTTGCCTGTGGGTTTGTTCTGAGCAAGGAAGAAATTCCCAAAACACACAGTAACTCCTGGAAACTTTTCTGACAGGCAGGAACAGTACATAAACATCAAACTGAAGGCTACACAAACTCGACAAGATCCCACAAGATCACCCCATGTATTGGCAAAGGCCAAGCAGCCAGTGAGATTATTTGGGAAGATTTCATTATGGAAAAGGAGATGAAGTACTCAGGTGTCTTCTGGCAATGGCATCAGTTATATGCCACCTTTCCCTTAAAATTAAAGCCATGGGTTCAAATCCTCCTGGGTTCCCTAAGCAGTGAAGTTGGACAAAGCTCTCAGGCACATGGTGGGATTCTTGGAATTGTTCTGTGCAGGATCAGGAGTTGAACTTGATCCTTGTGGGCCCTTTCTAACTCCATATATTCTATGATTCTATGAAATGAGGGGAAAAGCATGGGGAAGGCCATACTTAAGGATAAGGGAGAATGAAGACTGAGGTTCTGGGAAGTCAGTTTTGTCTCAAACAAAAATATCTACAAGCACGTGTTGCCATGAGAAGGATTTGGCTTGGGATTCACAAGACAGTGCTAAGGACAAGTAAATGCCTCCCTTGTAAAGGGGCAGGACATGCAGTATAACAGATCTCAGATCCAAAGGTGGTGTTATAAAGGATTATTTCATTCAATTATTTTTCAGCATAGAAAACAAGCTTATAATTTGTATGTGTTTTTTATACTTTATCCTAAAAATAACTTCACTCAGGCGTCGATCGATTCAGCGCTTCAGTGACTGTTGAGAGAAATCAACTTCCTCACAAAAAATACTGCAGAGAAATTTGGCATTTTAAAAACTTATTACTAATTTTACTTTTCAGCTGAAACATAACATTAATAAGACTGCAGTCAAAGGCTAAGAACATATGTTATTTGATGTTTCAGATGAATCATGCTATGCAGGAGATGTTCCCCAGCCTTGTTTTTAAGAGGATCATCAGTGTGAAAGCTCTTAATACACTGCTTTACTCTGTCAAGACTTCTAATACCTCCAGCCAGACTGCCTGATATGCCTCAAGGTACATCTCCCTTGTTCTCACACCATCCAACACGGACAGCATCATAATGAGTGCCTGGAAAACTGACACATCCATAAGGTACTCCCTGAGAAACATTTCTCTAAAGTCTGATTATCCCAGGACCCAGGCCCAGCCACCACAGTTAATGATGGCAGCTGGCACAGCACAGTGCCCTGGGCATTCCTCTGCAAGGTCATTCTGCAGCATTTTTATTTCACATCCATGTTTATCTTGCCTTTAAGCACAAATGCAATTGCTTTCCATTGTGTCCAGACTTGTGTGGTTCCTAAGTCACTAAAAACATCAAGTCACAAACCACAGCAGTCCTCACACCCACAAGCAACGCTTCTATTCCTCTCTTAAAATTAAAATATCACTTTTAGCGTTTTGTTTTTATGTTACTTAAGCAGAGATCACTCAAAACTGCACCTCCCTAAAAGGAGTAATTCCCAACCCTAAGAACAAGGGTTTCCAGCCTGACAGTTAAACAGCAGGTTTGGGGGGGGGGGGGTGCTACAGTGGTGGCTTCTCTGCCAAGATGCCAAAAGCTTCTCCCATGTCCAGTAGAGCCAATCCCAGCCAGCTCCAGGACAGACCCACCACTGGCCAAGCTGAGCCCAACCATGGCAGTGGCAGCACCTCTGGGGCAAAGTATTTAAGAAGGGAGAAAAAGCCCTGCACAGTTGCAGCAGTGAGGATAGATGTGAGAGGAACAGCTCTGCAGACCCTGGGGCAGTGCAGCAGGAGGGGCTCCAGGCACAGGGGCTGAGGTGCAGCCCCTGGGGAGGCAGCTGTGCCCTGCAGCACAGGGGGGTCCTGATGGATCAGAGACCCTGCAGCCCCTGGAGGAGCCAACACTGGAGCAGGGGGGGCCCAAAGGAGGCTGTGACTCTGTGGGCATCCCACACTGGATCAGGTTCCTGGCAAGACCTGTGGAGCCATGGGGAGAGGAGTCCTCTCTGGAACAGGTTTGGTGGCAGGACTAGTGGCCCCATTGGAGCAGCCTGTTCCTGAAGAGCTGACCCCATGGAAAGGGCCCACACTTGGAGCAACTTGTGAGGAACTGCAGCCTGTGGGAAGGACTCACTTTGGAGAAGTTCATGGAGAACTGTCTCCCCTGGGAGGGACCATTCACTGGAGCAGGGAAAGGTGTCATCTCCCTGAGGAGGGAGTGGCAGAGACAACCCATGGTGACCTGACCACAACCCCCAGTGCCCACGTTCCTGCACAGTTGTACCACAAATGAGGAACTGTGGGACTTCAAGGCCCACCCGTGATCCAAGGCTCATGTCCATAAAGACTTGCAATAATACAGTTTGGAAAAGTGGGGAGAGAGATGGAAGTAGAGTCACAGTGAGCAGACAGCCAGGACAGTGAAAGTAATGGATAACAGCAACAGCTCTAGTGAGGAATGAGCTGTGGAACTGCACCAGGACAGCACACCCTGCACAACTGGATCATGTCTTGTGAAGAGTAAGTACAGGTTTCTCCATCCCCAAGTATTCAAGGAAACAACTAGTATTGTACAAAGTAAAGCCCTGCATGTTTTTAGAAGCAGATGCAAGCTCAAGAAGGGGGGCAGGGAAGAAGAGGACTCTCTTTTCTCTTGCTTTTTTGCTGTTATTTGGATTACATTCCTGTAATATTTTTAAGGTGTTCAAAGACTTGTGGTGAATAACATACTTCCTGGTCACTTGTCTGTCTAGCAAGACCTATTTTTTCTAAGATTCATGCTGACTGTCTAATAAGAGTGGTCTGAATGTCATCATAAACCTAAAAAATAGACAAGATAAGGTCTCTTTCTTTTTAGAAGAACCACAGTACATTTCTCTTTTAAGTCATATTTCTGTTTATCCAAGCCTTCCAGAGCAAAACTCATCCCAAACAAACAACCACAGCAGCCAATTGCAAGGATTTCAATCAGCACAAATGTTTAACAACATGTACTTGCTGCCCCTAGGGCCTCCAGTAAATAGTACAGTGAAATATGTCCCCTCTAAACCAGGAGAGACTTAAAAATACTTCTCAGAAGAAAACAAGATAAAGCACGGATAAAAGTCCTACAAAAGAACTTTAAGCTATTTTGTTCAAACCACAGGAAATCATCAAGATGAAGAGAGAAGGATGTCATTCTCTGGATGCACAGTCTCACTGATTGGTTTATGTGTGTCAAAGCAGCACGGAGAAGAAACAGCACAGAAACCACTGTTTCAGCTTCCACACGTGTCCTTGTGCTCTGTGAAAGGATGAGGAGGTTCACAGTCATGACAGCACCATGAATGTGTGAGAAAAACAGCCACAGACATTGCTAATGAAACTAAAAAACAGTCAAGTCAGAGGTTGTGTTTGGTCTCTCACTGGTAGCACAGCAAGGTCATTAGAGAAAGCAATATCAAAGCATTTATCTCGCTATTGCTTGGACACTTTCCCCCACACCATCCCTCAGAAGTGTTCTGTTAATTGTCAGGCACTCTGTTTACTCTCAGTTTCAATCTCTTTTTCCCCATACGACAATTTTTGGAAAATATTTCCTTTTTCACTTCTGAGAGCTGTGGAAGCCACCAATCTGCCACCAATCCTGGTTAAGGATCAGAGTCCAGTGGCCAACAACGTGAGTTCAGATGCACTGTGACAGAGAATTTAATCCTCAGGAAAGTATGAAAGTGTGAAAAGAAAAAGGCTTCTGGACATTTGCTTTAGAGGATGGTGAGAAAAGTTCAACTTTTTTTTTTAAACTGTTCTTATGACTCCTACTCCTTCTCCTCTTAGGGGGTTAAGCTGGTTCTATTTGAGTCCTATTTTTCATATTTCATGCAACATGGGCCCAAATTTCTGAGAAAACTGCCCAGTTGTGTCTACTATGAGAAGGAACATAAGCCATGCAAAATAGCAAGTGTATGTAAAGGGAATATTGTTAAAGACAGGAGAGTTAACAGCTTAAGGGTTCAAAGGGGAAATGCCAACATCAAAAGCTAGAAAACACTTAAGGGGATTGCACAGGGTGTGAAGAAAATGACACCCTTTATGCACTAACCATTATTTTAACTTTAATGCTGCATATTTTCAACTCTGAGAGTCTCTCCAGCAGCAACAGAAACAAATGACAAAATGAGGGGGGGAAAAGGAAAGCTCTGATTGTACCTCTTTTCCTTCCTACCAAAAGAAAGCCACAGAAATGAAGGCAGAACTCGGATGGTAAATAAATGACACTAAAGTGCTACACATGCACAGAAATACACATTCAGCTGAGTCACTCCAGCAGGATGAGAACATGGGAAGGCGGCACAGCCAAATATTGCCAAGAGCATGTATTGTATTACTACATTATTAGTGTATTATAATTAACACATTAATGCTGATTATTTAGATAACAAAGAAAACACAGCCACTACCACTGTAGGGTTCTTCGCCCCCTAAAGCTCTGTGACTGAGTTACAATGGAGTCAAAGTAGTTCTTGTGTTCGAGTGTGAGGAAATACAGTAATTTATCCTCTAAGAATTTGTTTGTCCCTTCTTTTTAACATATGTTCTTAAAGACAGGCTACTTTAACCCCTAACTGCCCAGATTTGCAGAGTGCAGTGTCACTGTGGTTTGTGCACTGTCAAAGTCAACTTCTGGTATCACAAATATTTCAGCAGAAGATACAAACATGTAGCAGTAAAACACAAAAGTAACGCTGGGCAAGACTTGGTGCAAGCTGTGAAGAAAAGGGTCTAGAGGATCTGCTTCCAGGGATAGCACAGAGCTGGGGATGTTTTCTGTATGAACAAGGTCGTTTCATTTGGGCATTCCTACCCCAGGATTTGAGAGCAGATGGCAAAAGCCAGTACTTTTTTTAGTCCTGCAAAATAATTGAAGCCTGATGAGCAAAGAAAATAGGAGAATGCCTAAATTCTAAATTGTTTGACTGACAATTTGGAAAGCCCAATATCCTCAACCAATTAGTGCAGATATAGTGGAATAATAATGAGGGACAACAACCCTCCAGCACTGGGGGGGTGACTGCCATTGGTAATACAGACATTCAGACAGAAATTAATTAAAAAAGGAAAATAAATTGGGGTCAAGAAATGCTGTGAACTTCTTAAGTATTGAACTGCAAATGCTGCAATTTTTAGTTACCAAAACTTCTAAGGCTCTTCTTCTGAGGCTGTGTTTTATATTGTAAAGTTGGTTTGCCAGGAAAAAAATATGATGTTGTATTAAATAGAGGCAAAACTTCACCACTAAGGGAAATGCCATATTTTAGACTCAATGTCATTATGTATATTTTTAATTACATATCCAGTTGTGCATCACATTACAGGAATGCAAGTGAAAACACAGGTTGCCTCCCTCCACAATCCAGAATCACTGGTTCATTGAAAAACACAATCCCTGGGTTGGGTGCACCTGTGAATTAAGGGTAGAGAGGCCAAAAAGACCTGTAAGGAATGACTAACACCTAAAACTTCCTGAGCTGGGTCACTTTAGTGAACTGAAAGGACTGTGGTTTTGTACAAGTAGCTGATCTATAATCCTGGGATCATTGATAACTTCCTCCCTCACCATCTATTAATGTGAGAATAAGAAAATGAAGAACACCTTTTTCTCTCAACAGACACATCTCACTGCCTTTAGCAGAACAGAAAAAGCAGAACTTGCAGTGCATTAACAAAGTGCATAAAAGATGCATTTGAAACCTGAAAACTAAGAAATAAAGATGTTTTCATCCTTGCTGATGTCAGGCTATGTGTTTCAATAGTAACAGACTAATTCTAACCAATGATTAGGATACTAAAACTTTTGAAAGGTACAATAAAAAAGAAAAAAATATAGTCAGTAAGTATAGCTTCCAAGTGCACATGTACAGGGAATAAAAAGTTTGAATAATAATAATGATGATAATAATTAGTGCATTTAAAGATCTAAGGATATTACATTTTTCTTCTTAGAAAAAAATCTTGTAATAATTATCCACCTGCCTTTCATTGTATGAGAGCAGCCTACAAACATTGTAAAAACATTTGTATGAACTAATAAAGTATTAAATGTTTAAATTGGCTCTTTTTAATTGTGCAGCCTATATTTCCCTTAAATTTATTTATAATGTGAGTATTACAAAGAAAAATTTACTCATCATTTCTTATTTTACTGCCATATGCTTTGATTTGTGAACATTTGCTGGGATTGGGTTTTAATCAATAACCAACTGCTGGGTTAAGTTAAAGTAACAAAGTTACAGTAAAGGAGGGTGGGGAATTGTGAATATATGATAATACCTGTCCCAACCAAATAACTCACAACACCCCTTACAAAGAAAATAAATCTAGGTGACATACAGATAAATTCCTCAGAATTACTTGAGCTGAGGCAACATTCACCAGGATCCATTTTAGCACAAGTCAAAATAGTTTCTATTACTAGAAATTACACACAGAAACAGCCCTGAGCTTTGATGAACACAAATATTTTGATTTTTCAGTTTTAAAAGGTTTACTGGTATTCAAGGCCAGGTTGGACAGGGCTTGGAGCAAACCAAGGTGTCCCTCCCATGGCAGGGGGTGGAATGAGATGATCTTTAAGGTTCCTTCCAACCCAAACCATTCTGGGATTTCTCCAGGCTGCAGAGGATTTCTCTCCTTTTTAGACTTATACTCAAACCTTACACTAAGTATCCAAAATAGTATATTAAAATAATATATTAAAATAAGTCTCTTATTTCATCAGCGATGGAAAGTTGCGTAACCAGGTACAGAGGCATTAAAATGGCACTTCCAGTGACATCACAACCCCTCAGGCTCTGGAATGACATGGAATGACAGCTCTGGGGCTGTTCCCACATCAATGGGAGCGTGAGAGACACTTCCTTGGTACTGTAACAGCTCCAGTGCCTGGAAAGTGAGAGTAATGACTCCTCTGGGGTTGTTATTGTGTCAGAGGAAATATTAATGAGACCCTTCATTGATGTCATAACAGCTCTTACACCAGGATCGTCAGTAAAACCCCAGAAATTTGTCAATAAAAATTATCAAGCTTGGGGAAAAAAAAAAAAAAAAGGTTACGGTGCTCAAGGAAAACAGAAACATTCAGGAGACGTGTTTGTTTCAGCTTCACTGAAACATGTTTATGCACAAACAGACTGCTAAAACCAACAAGCACATCCAGCTCCTCACAGGAAAAGCACCAGCAGGCACAGGTGAAAATAATGCCAAGAGCTGCTTCCCATCCTTAAAACCAGAATGAAGGTACTGGCCCTTTATGACTTGTACTTATAATAAACTTTTCCTTTAAGGTACCTCTGTGAAGAATAAGTGTTTTTATTAATGCTTGATAACTTCAAGAAAAGTAATTTATGATTAAGAGTCAAAATAAGTGATTTTCAGTCTGGGGTATTTCATTATTTACTTTAACTCTTTGGCAAATATTTGTTTTAAAAATGTAAGTTCTGCAGTCCTAATCCTTAAAAAAATAATGCTCATGGGAAAAGTGCTAATGTACTGAATTTATTATCTGAGGTCACAAACTAATTGTCAATCCATGTGTGATCTGTTAAACTAAAACAAATCCAATTAAATTTCCCCAGTTACACATAACTGACAGAAATTTAGAATTATAATAATACTATAAACCACAAAAAAGGACCTTATTTCTTTGTGGTAAATTTAAAAAAAATAACTTCATATTTTGCTCTTTGCAGCCACTTCATGGGTTCAATTTTTTCTATTAAGAAAATCCCCTTGAATAGATTCTCCAAGGACTGCTTTTGTGTGTTGTCCAGGGCTGCCTGGACCACAGACCTAGTGCTGAAGGCCCATATTCTGTAACATAGAAAGCCACCAGGAAAAGTTTAGGAAAACTTAATAAATAAATAAACACAAGCCAAAGCAGCAATGGCAACACTCTGCTAATTAAAAACAGTGGGGAAGGTCCTCACAGACACACATTGGGATGATGCAATATTGACAAACCAACCTCCCCACATGTCCCAAGCTGGGGAGAATGGGGTAGGGACTGCAGAAAACCCAGAAATAAATCCATCAAGACACATCTTTTCCCCTACAGCAGAATTGCCCCTGCAACAGAAGCTCAGGGAATGAAAGCAAAAAAAAAAAAAAAAAACACACCAAAAGTCAACTAACCCAACAAAAACCTCCACTAGTATTAAAGGAATTCGCAGCAAAGATTAGATTAGGAGCCTATTAAGTCCTTGCTCTTATCAAGAAGTTTCACTTGTGGTATCAGGTGGGGTCAAGATGATTCAGGAAAAAAAAATGAGAGAAGGAAATCAATTTTTGTTTGTGGAAACAAGGACTATTTGAGATGCTGAACATGTGTATTGCTCTGAAACTCATTAGGTACAAGAATCCACATATTGAGTAAATCTGATGAGAGCTAAAAGGAAAGAGGAACCCAGAGTTTCTAAACAGTTGTAAAAAAAAAACAAAAACAAAATCAAATAACATGAGAAAACAAACATTTCCCGACACTCTCAGAAGGGATGTGGAAAAGAAGAGCTGCAGCTGACCAGTTCCAGGTATCCTTAATGCACATTTACAGGCAGGAGACCAAACAAAATACACAATTGTACGTCTTTCAGTATCTCTGTGACAAATATTTTACGGCAGCTTCTATTACTGATGCAAGAGAGGTGCTGAGTGTTTACACTGATGGACCAAGTGAAAAGCTGCTGAAAAACCCATCACCAGTTCAGTAAAGCACATGGGTTCTGTGAAGAATTTAAACATATGCTTGACTTTAACAGTCCCTAAACTTGACAGAAACCACCATGACTTCAGTAGATAACAAAAGCAAAAAACAAGTTCCCTGACAGGGAAGGACCAGGAGCTTTATCTGCAACAAATGCCAACTTCAGCACAGACAAGGCTGAATTTTAACACCTGCCCAAAGCACACAGACACAGCTAATAAAGTCAGCTTTAAAATGCACAGTCAACTACAAATACAGCAGGAACAGTCTTTGAAAAGTGTATTTAAACACCATGGTAAGATCACTTGGAAGCACAACTTTTCCAACACCAGGTCAGTCAGGAAAGCCCTTGGAGCAGCACAGCAGCACTTCTCCAAGGAGGGAACATGGTGTTACCAGGGGCAAGGCAGGGCCAGCACTGCCACAGTCAGGAACTTCCATGGAATCAACCACAAGGGACACCTCCTTCCCCAAAAAAACCCAACCAAAGAAACCCCAGACCTCATCACCAGACCAGTGAAGAGCCAAATCAAGGCGTGCTTCCCCCCCCACATTGCAGTGTCCAGCCTGGAGCCATCCCCATCACTCACCTGCAGTCTGGACACACATTCCCAGGACAAGGTGCTGAGATGAGTTGAGGGACCTCCTGCCCACCGCAGCCTGTACCTTCCAGAAGGTTCCAGAGAGAGCTCTGTGAGGTAACTGCTCCAACTGCACCAGCACCACAGGACAAGGGCACCAAAGGGGTTTTCTCCCCCTTTCCTGAGCTGTTTTAAACAGTGCCCAGGAAATGCAGCAGCTTTGTCTCCCACCCTCCCACCGCTCAGGCCGGTGCCCACCCAGGGCAGCTCTTTGTGCCGTGGCTCTCACACCTCTGCCGAGGGTACACAGCCCCCAGGGCTTCCTGGCTGAAGGTATTTCCTCCCTTTCCCAGGAGAAACTGCTGAGGGAAAACATCCCCAGGTGCTCCAGATAAGCCCAGAGTGCAATTTGGCAGGGATGGGATGCACCTGTCCCTGGGAGAGTGATGTGCTGCTGTTTTGTGGGAGGCAGGTGCTTCTCGCCCTGCTGCTTGTTAATATTTAAAGTTAGAGCTCTGCTTTGGGGGGTAATCTGTACGTGGGAGTGATTGGAAATCTTGTTGGGTCAAGTGTTTTGTGTTTAATAAAACTCTGGATGTGGATTTATAGACAGGTGTTTCTTTTTTCTAGGAAAAAAAAAAAAAAGGAAAGATCTCAAAACCTAAATTTTTCACTAGAAAAGTTGGACTTTCACAGTAAATATGAAGCCTGTTGGGGACTTGCTCTCCTTAAGTATGAAATGATACACTTTCAAAAGCTCAGGAGCTGTCTGAAAATAGAGAAGTTGTTCTCTGTCAGATCCATGGGAAAAGCCAGTGATATTTAATGGTTTAATGCACTGGCTACTTGAAAATTAGTAAATTGGGAACAAGATAGTTGTTTTTATTACTGCTATCATTAATGTTGATGGAATAGAAAGGTTATATTTCTTTTAATGCTGGATTCTTGAATATGCATTGGCTGCTACTTGTGGAATACAGTTTTATTCTATATTGTTTAGTGTCATAAACGAGGCACTTCACCACCACTGCTCTGCTTTGTATAAATTTTAACACTCCACACCAGGGCATTACAACCTCCCAGATGTGTGTTATATTTGTTAGTGTATGCCTTGTGTAATATTTAAGTTGTCTTTAGATGTGTGTTTTAAGTAGGTTATTATTATTATTTTTATTATTATTATTTTATTATAAACATGGCCATAGCTCAGTGGGTTGTATATATAACAAGTGTTATCTTAAGGAAAGAGCCAGGATAGTCATGCAATTGTGTGGTGACAGTGAACTCAGCATGTTATACTAATAACATTTAGTGAATGGGATACCTATAAATCTTTTAGGGATATAGGTCCTGTATTGCAGAAGGTGAAATATACAGTTGCAATTACACACTGGTAAAAATTTCCAGCTTGAAATGTCTCAGTTTCATGTTACAGCACTGCCTGTTTGTCCTGCATCCCTGCTAACACACAGAATATTGCACCTTGTGAAGTTTTAAATAAAAACTCTTGCTTGTAGATTTGTAGCTTTCATTCATCTATTTGCTACTAGTAGAATATTTTAAAATGAAAAAGCTTCTTATTAATTTGCTTAGGTAGTTAGAACAAGAATCTGCTGAAAGATTTGATTATTTCTTCGTATCATTCCCATCTGATACTTTCATTTTTATCCTGCACTAGCTTCTTGCAGAGTTTTGATCTTTATTTTAGGCTTAGATGGCAACACCTGCGTCCTCTTAATTCAGGGCAGCTCCTTCCTGCTCTTGCAGCAGTTCTTTCCTGACTGTTTATGAATGTACACACATATTAATTTCAGGCACAAAACAAGCTTGTGCACAGTAAGTTAAGCAGGAAAATGATGCAAACACCGGCAGGTTTAGAACTGTCATTCCTTTCTTTGCTGTGCAGTGATGAAGACGTGTAATCTCTGCAGCAAAAGTCTGCGAGGCTCTGCCAGCTGGCTGCCTGCCCCAGCTCCAGGGAATCCAGGGAATAGGAATAAATGAAGCCCAAGCAAATGGCCACCATCTGGGTAAAGCTCAAGTGAGCTTGTCTGGACAAGGCTCCAGGGTCGTGTCGATGGAAAGGACTTTAATGTTAAGATGCATCTGTGAAGGTGCAATTGCTCCTTCTGTGAGTCTGGCTGGGCTCAGTGCAGGTGCAGGGAGTTGGCAGGAGCTATAAACGACCTATAATTTAGAGGTGTTTAAAGGTGCACGTTGTTGAGGTGTGTAAACAGACACCTCTGATGCCCATCTATCAAAACAGCCTTGAAAACAGAAAGACAGCCTTAAAAAGGAGTGAAAAGTGCCTGGAGTAGCCACATAAGAAATCCCTTCTAGAGGGCTTATTCAGACCTGTTGATTCTCTATTATTTTTCCCAGTACAAACACCAATGCTTTGCTGCAGTTAATCACTTTACATTTGTAGGACTTTTAGATTTTTGAATGCAAACCACAAATTTTGCACTTGCAATACCTGCTGAGAAGCATCTGTAGTTTTAGCAATGTAATGTATCATCAAAGGTCTCTTATTTTGAAATCTTGATTCCAGACTTAGTTTTTCTTCTTCTGATTGTTGTTACACAGTATTTCAACCATTTGTGTTGTGACAAGATACAGAAGGATTTGTATTTTTGGATCTCATTCACTAGAAGAGTTAGCTTTCAGAAGTTAGTTAATTATTGTTGAATTTAATCTATTGTGTGTCTCTTGGGATGTTCAGTTCCTTTGTCTGTTTTATTTTACTCCAGTCTGTGCCTGATGGTGAGTGCCCCTCTGGAGGAACCACTTAGTATACATCTGTGTATCCCCTGTAAGTTTGGGAATCCTGAGTCTGTAGCTGCCGTTCTGAGTCCTTGGATGATATTTTTGTTACTTGACTGACAATGTTTTTTCCATACAAAGCCATTAGTCTTGTAATAGATGCTCACTAACATGAATATTTTTCATTTGTAATTTTGTCTTTATGCATTTAGATGTTTCATATGCAGTGATGCACATTTCCAAAAAAAAAATCCCCAAAACTTCATCTGTACAATGTTGAAAATTCATAAACCTACACGCAGTGATGACCACTTCAAGCCAATGTTGCCAATTATAGGTGATCCAAGCATTACAGACCCACCTAAAAACACGAAAGAACTTCAGTTCCTAGTTCACAGCTTCAGATTAAAGTTTCTTTGGCAGATTCTGACAGCACGGTGACAACCACAATCAGCACTGCAATTTCCAGCCCCTGTCACACACATCCAATGCCAGGTGGATTTCTATTCATGCTTTTTCCTTATTTGTACAGGACTTTATACCTGCACTGAAACTTATTCCTGTATGTCTGTCCAGGAAGGAGAACAGTCTGTTTCTGCCAGGCACTATTAAAGTTTCCAACCCCCCACTGCCTCAGCCAGACTTGCAATTATTGACCCTTTATGTCACAGAACTGAGACCCAAGTGAGGATTCTCCTGGCTCATAAACAGCGACTCTTCCAGCTGAAATCCAGGGATCATCTTCCCAAGGAGTCAGTGGGAGCTGTGCTGAGCTGCTCAGCTGGAAGTCACTCTGCATCTGGGAGAGACTGATGTAAAATCATTCCTTCCAGGGCAGCTGGGGTGAAGAATTTGTTTGGGAATTAAGCAGATGCCCCTCAAAACTATGCACTGCCTTTTAAAATCCAGTTGCCATAACAACTGTACAGTACTTTTGCTCTCAAACAAAGCACTTTTTTGGTGTGTATTAGGAAGCTTGCACTCCAGGAGAGCAGCTGATTTACTTTCCCTGAGGAAACACCATATGACTGGCAAAATGTCAGGGAGTGAGGAATACAAACTGGAGCTATAAAACCACATTAGAAATAAAACAGTTTATACCCTCTCTGGGTTCTTAACTCTTTTCTTTTTTTTTTTTCTTAATAAATGGGAAGATTAAGTCAAAATGTACCACTGACAGCATCAAGGCGATGGCTCTGAGAGATTTTGAGTTATGAAAGGGTTGAATGTCAGGCCCTGAAACCTCTGACAAAGTAGGTTTAGATTGGATATTGGGAAGAAATTCTTCCCTGTGAGGGTGGTGAGACCTTGGCACAGGTTGCCCAGAGAAGCTGTGGCAAGTGTTCAAGGCCAGGTTGAACGGAGATCTGAGCAACCTGGTTTAGTGGAGGGAAAAATATTACAGGAAAAGTTTTCCTGTGGAGAATAAATCAAACACTTGCCTATTTAACTGGTTAAAACTGCAACACTTGATCACTCCTAGACCTGAGAGCCCACTATGTCCCTATGGAAGGGACAGGGACCATGACAACAAGCACTGAAATTAGTACATTGCAGTTTGGAGAACCTCAGTGTGTGAGAGCAGAGGCTGATGATTAGTTTTTTACATCATCAGTGATATATATGTTGCCATTTTTTTACATATGCAATATAAGCTTGCCCTGCACTTCTTCCTCATTCTCCTTCAGTCATGCTGTTTGCATAATTTCCATTTTTGTTTTGTATTTAGAGTGCCCCTCTTCACTCTGTATCCACTACAGCTTTTTCTTAACCGGGAAAAGTAGATTCCCACACAGTTTTATTTTGCTGACAAAAAGCAGTAACCACGTTTCTAGAAAGCAAACACTGTCAAACAGCTTTGTCATAGTCTGAGCAGAATTAGGCTTGCATATATTATTTATCAAATAACACACAGAAAGGAAAAAATGCTGCCTGTAGCACTGACCCCACCACCCAAAGGCACGAGGGTGCCTGACTTGCACTGACTGGGAGGTCCTTCCTGGGTCACTGCAGGCTTGAGAAGCTGCAAGTCTGCATTTCTAATAAATTTAATTACCCGGGGATCAGAAGTTAAGTGCTTCCTGTGTTTGCCTCAGCAGCCACTTGGTACTTTGAGTGCATCTTTGCTCCCCCTGTCTGGAGCTGCCCGTGTGAGCAGAAGTGTCAGCAGTGTGTGCACACACCGGGGGGGCAGCGCTGACACCAAATACCTGTTTATGCTTTGGGCTCCATTTGTTTAATTGATAGCCATTAAACAGAGTGACTCCATTACTTAGAAGGGCCATTATACTCCTCACACATGCTAATTTAATAATTGTGACTGCCTATGCTTTCATATTAATTCGTTGTTAGGACTTTGCTAAGTCAGGGGCTTAGTCCTTTTCCTCCTGAACGGGATTTTTGGGAGCACAGTGAAAACAAACATTAGCCTGCAGTCTATGTTGTGCAGTAATCCACCAAATACCCAAACCTAATCACCCCAAAATTCACGTTTCCTAGCATGGAGATGTCTATAGAACTGTATCACTGCAGCAGAGCTACAACATCTGCAGTTCTGTTCTTCTGAGATACTTTCATGTCCAGGACTGGGAGGCACTGAATGGAACATGAGAAAGGGAGGAATGGGTGGGAATCTCTAATCTTCAGGGAGGAAATATCTTCTTGAGCATCACATATGAGCCAAGATCAAAAACTGGGAGTGTGATGGCCTCATGCAGAGACATCATGGTACCGGAGCACTTAAAATTTCAATTTTGTAATTAAAATATTTTGAAAAATATCTGTCATATAATGCTATGTGTTAGAGTAGAGAAACATATATTTAGCAGTTAATAATCTATTCAGATGAATGAGGGCAGCAGTAATAAAGTTTTATTCATTTTCAGCATGATTTTAAAATTTTGGGCGGTTAATTATTACATTTTTTTGAGTGTCATAAGAGATAAAATTCAGGTGTGCCATCTTTCTGAAGTGAAAAGATGTATTACATTCAGTCTACCAATAAAAATGCCTCTCAGCAATAAACAGCCATCATTACTTCCAGATTGTTTACTATTTCAGTTAATAATATATGGGATCACAAAAGCCATTAAGGCTCAAAAGACAAAACGTGTTTTGTGGAAATGAAAGGAAAATTCATCAGTATTTTTTGAAACTAAAATCTAGAAACTAAAACTTTGACCTGATTGCAGGCCATCCTTTTCTCGAGGTCACAGATACAAATAGAATTCAGGACTGTGTAAATTGTAAATTGAATATTCTTCTCCAGAAATGCCAGTCACTGGTGGTTTCCACAATGAAATAAGATGGGCATTAGTGTGAAGCAACATCAGTCACATTTTCTTGCCTGCCTGGTGCTTTTCAATATGACCCATGATCCCAAGTAATTTTAGCTCTCCTGTTAATAGGGTAAGAAAAAATATAAAATACCTTTACATTTAAGATTAGTTAGACATATTATCACTCCCCCATTTTGTCTGTAGAGAAAAGAGAAAATAGATTTTACAATTTCAATACATGTGGGTTTTTTCCCTCCTTGCATATCTTAAATGTAAATTACATTTTTCTTTTCTTTTTTTTTTTGTTTGTTTTACATTCTAAAAGAAACAATTTAAGTTCTTTGAACTCAGGAAAAAATAAATTATATTTGGTATCAAACAGTGTCTTGAGAGATAGAGCTGTTGCTATTAAAAATCAAGACAGGTAGCATAAAAAAAAGAAGTGTCTGATTGCTTTCTTAGCAATTGCATTGTTTTCTTTCTGGTTTCAGAAAATTGTCTTGAGATTGGATTTTTCCTTACTCCCCCATACAGTAGCATGCAATAGAAAGTAATTTTTTTGTTTCAAATGCATTTTCTTTTTGGTGCTATAGAGGTTTATTACATAACACAAGAGCATTTCACCTTCAGAGCACAAGAAGGGTGTTTTGTTCAAGCACCTTCTGGGCTTAAACAAAACTTTTAGTAGTGAATCACTCACATAAATAATATTTTATATATCCTTTATTTAGATTACAAGGCCATCGAATTTCTTCATATAAAAAGCCTGTGTTGGCTGTGTTATGACTCTGGGTGTATTTTAGTACTGAGCATTGTCTTGCTGAGGAAAAAGGAAGCATTGCTTTTTTCTTGCATTTATGGCTTTCCAGATGAGTAGCAAGAACCTCTGTGTCAGCTGTGGCTCCTCAGGATTTTGAGAACTCTGTGCCCTTCAAAAGTGTGGAGCGTCTATGAACCTCTGTCAGCACAGTTAATTAGGTTTAAAGAAACATAATCAACCTCTGCAATTAGTTAAAAGCAAGTTGACGTGAAAATCCCTTTATTCATCTGCTCAATTTTGATTGCAGGGGACAATGATTTAAATTTTTCAATAAAAATCTGATTAGGAACCCACACTCCAAGGGATTTCCTCATCTGAGAGCTGGGATAAAATTTCGTGGTGTATAACAGTATTTGAGCAAAAACTTGTTCTAGTGGAAGGTGTCCCTGGCCATGGCAGGGGTTGGAATGAGATGATCTTTAAGATCCTTCCAACCCAAACCAGCCTGTGATTCAATGTTCCCCTGTACCTCATTTGAGTGAGAAAGAAGAGATTTTATCTTTTATCAGTTGATATCTAAAAAGGAAGGGTATAATCCTGGCCATGAACTGGGAAGTCAGAGGTGTTTATGGTTTTAAACAGCAAGATTTTTAGTGTGGTCTTTGACATTGTGGATTAAAGACAGAAATAAATTCTCTAACGACTATAAGTGCCACTCATTGCTTCAGCAATATCACAAGCTACAAAATAGAATTAATGAGAAGTATTGTCCCACTCCCATAGTTCATTATCTTGTATAAGAAAGCCCTGATTTTGGCAGATAAGTGTCATGGTACCTCACATCTCAGTGTGGCAATTAAATATAAGGAAGCTCATTTGTAATGTGATCTGAAACACTCTGAGCTACTGTAACAGCTGAGGTTTTTCTGTTCAAGAACTGGACTCAGCACCTTCTACATTAGTACTAAAAGCATATAATTGTACCATAAAGAAGAAAAACCTCAATACAAGTTACCTAACAAAGGTTAAAAAAATTCCACTAGTCTTCCCTCTCTTATTTCAATGTACCTGCTTATATTTAGGGCATGTCTTCACCTTTTAAAATCATTTTGTACCTCGTATCATATCCACCTTAGAGAACAGAGATTTGCCTCCATTCAGGAAGTGTAAAGGCAAATGAACTTTTAAATTTGAAAATTAAATAAAAAGGTCACTTTTTAGCTGTGTTGTAGCTTTTTGTGCTAATTTACAGCTGATACTGTTGCATCATGTTGGAGGGTGGGTGTGCTGCTTTTTAGCCCTATTATTAAGAGTGGCAATCTTAAATATTATGCAAATAATTTCGAGTTCAAAGAACAGGAATATAGTAACAAAGCTGATCCAGTGACAGGTAGCTGTAGCATTCTTTGTACATTCCTCAAGGGAACTTGGTCCTTTAGTGATTTGCAGGTCATATCATCAATATTTTTGATATTGTTACACCATGAGACCTTTGTGAGGTGTTGCTCACTTTAGGCCATCATTGTGTAGTTTAAAATGTTACTTATATATAGAAGGAAATTCTTTCTTCCTTTTTTTTTTTAGTATTAAGACTTCGAGACCCACATTTCTGCTCATTACCACAAAATAAAAGTACTTACAAAGCTTTCTGAAATCACTCTGCTCAGACTGTTTCCAGCTGATGTGTAGAGATTCCATTTGAATTGCTTCAGCTGTGCTCTGAAACAATAGTGTGAGTTGTCAAAATTACTGAGAAAAACAGAGATTGTCTTTAACAACAGAAAGGGAGGTCAGGCTTTGGCAGGGGCTGCCCAGGGAGGTTTGGAGTCCCCATCCCTGGAGGTGTCCAAGAAAGGAGTGGAGGTGGCACTCAGTGCTCTGGGCTGGGGGACAAGGGGGGGATGGGGCACAGGTTCTTTCTGTCCTGTGTGTCTTACTGTGACATTCCATCTGCAGTCCATTACAGTGTGTGAAAAGATCAAATGGAGATAATTAATGAATTGCATGCCAGTGGATTAGTCCTATAAAGTGAATATTCTAGTACTTTCTTGTTAGGTATTAAGCTCTTTATTGCCTTGGGTATTCATTAGGGCTCAGTACAGCAACTTTGCTCACACTTCAAGGTTCCAGCTCCTTCCTTTTTCTTACTAAATGTTTTTATTTTTCCAGTTTGTATACAGTGGAAATGAATTTTTAAATGAACAGAAAAAGGAGCTGGACTAAAACCTGCTCACTTGTGAGCCAAGTTCTTGAGGAACTTCTGAACTGTGTGTGCTACACTGGGACACTGGCAAGACAGTGTGATTGACTGATTTAGAAAGGGATGAAGGTGGTAAAGTGGAGGTACTTGGCTGGCAAAAAAAAGGAAATGAAATATGAAGCCAGTCACGTTTGGGTGTGTAACTCTTTAGTAGCTCTGTGCTTGTCAGATTTGTATTAGGACAGTAAATTTGTGGTTCCAAATATACAAATACTTAGATCTGCCTTGCTTCTGCAGCCAGGAGGGACCTGGTGGGCTTTCATAGAATCACAGAATGGTTTGGATTGGGAGGGACTTCAAAGCTCACCCAGTGCCACCCCCTGCCATGGGCAGGGACACCTTCCACCAGCCCAGGTTACTCCAAGCCCCATCCAACCTGGCCTTGGACTCTTCCAGGGATCCAGGGGCAGCCACAGCTTCTCTGGGCAACCTGTGCCAGGGCCTCCCCACCCTCCCAGGGAACAATTTCTTCCCAATACCCATCTATCCCTGCTCTCTGGCAGTAGAAAGCCATTCCCCTTTGTCCTGTCACTCCAGGTCCTTCAAAATAGTCTCTCCCCATCTTTCCTGTCAGTTCCTATAGGTGCTGAGATGTTGTCAAAGGATTTCTCTGTCCCTACATTAAAATGAAAGATGTTTTTTCTATGTTCAGGCACACTTTTACAGTAAAACTGCAGGAGTTATTAAAAAAAGGCAAATCTTTAAGTCATTGCATATGACCATTCCCCATATGCTACAGGAATACCTACAAATATTGGCAAGATTTTCCTTCCTAAAGGGTTTAGAGTAAAAACAGCCTTATGATTGTGGAAAGATTGTACAAAAGTATGGGGAAAATAGCTGAAGGAATTCAACACCTCATTCTGGAGTCCATATGAAATGTCTGAGAGACTCTTAAACTTTATGCAGCAAAGGTGACTTTTGCTAATGTTAACCTGTCCTGGCAGAAAAGAGAAACCATGTTAACATTTTATAGTTGTTTTTTAGTGCAAATGTGTGTGTGCTGCAGGGGAGGTTTCAGAGTAGCTCCACTAGCACTACTATTTTTGGTAAACCAAAGGAGTGTATGAAGGTAAAATTCACTACTAAAAGTCAATAATCTCTTGCTCAGCTCCTTACAAGATTTGCCATTCATGCCTATTAAATGACAGATGGGAATTTACAGTAGTTACAGTAGTTACAAATGTTAAAATTATTACTTTTGACTGATTATAATATTTACAGATGTATTAGTATGAGTATTTTATTATTCTGTTATCTTACACCATGAGGGGAAATCTTTTCTTTGACAGATTTTTACAGCCATGATACACAATCTAATGTATTACTACAGTGAAAACCTCTAGGATTGAAACCAGATGCAATTAGATGAAAAGCAGGAGACTATAATAGTGTCCTTTATTAAAATCATCCTGCTCAGTCTTATCTTTTATGACTTGGTGCTTTTATTTTTGCTCATTATTTTAAATCCTCTCAATTATCAGTCCTAAAATATTGATTCACATTTCTTAATTAAACACTTTTACTACTTTATTCTGCTAGTCTGATAACAAATTAACAGCTGTTGAAGTGGGTTTAGTACCACAATCTTACAAAAACAAAACTCATGGAAAGAAATTTTCCACTTTTTCCCCTTGATTATTGTGGAGGGAATTACTTTAAGTGCACCTCTCTAGTTGTCTAGAAAATGAAAGACAAAAGGATTATTTTTGTTAACTTAGAAGTGTTACCATGATACAGAAAGGCAAAAATAATAGGGAAGTATATAAATTATAGTTTGTTCCTAAGCACTCCTGCTGAGTCCCTCATCCAAAGGGAACTGATAAAAAGATAGAATAGATGTAGGACTGAAGCATCCAGCTGGAAATGGACAAAGCCAGTATTGGCTAAATCATTGAGTGCATAAACTATTGTAGACAGAAATCAAGTTTCGAGGCAAAATCCTAAAGTGATTTTTTTTTCCTTCTTGGTATTTTTGAGAGAGTGATGGAAGTCTACTTGGGTAAATATTACAGAATCCAGGATGCAGAGATAGTGATTTATTATTTCACCACCCTCTGAAGGATAATCTAAAGGAATCTGCTTTGCTTCCTACCTTTATAAACAAAGATTTCCACAGCACCTTGTGCCCTTCCCGATTTTGGATAGAACTGTGACTGGTTTCTACTCTGGGAGAAATTTATCCCCGAAAATACTGATGTTTCTTGGCATCTACCAGGATGCTGAGAGAATTCCTATGTTGTCCCAGACTTTTCCTGTAGGGTTTGCCATTCCCCTTGTTTTAACACCAATGCTAAAAATAGCTTGATATATTGTGAATTCAAACTGGGATGATATTCCCCCACCCCCCGTTCAGTCCAGAGATTTCCTCCTGTCACGCCCCTTGATTTCTGCTCTGCAGAGAAATTTGCATTTGCAAGCTGAGCATTTATTTACAAGCAAGCAAAGAAGAAAAGTCTTGGTGCAAGAGAATGAACAAAAGTTTCATATGGAGGGCACAGGAACAGGAGGAAAATTCTAAAGCATAAAGTTTTCATGGCATGGTAAAGTTCTTGCACAAGCACCTAATTTGAGCTTTAATTTATGTAAATAGGATGGAGACTTCTGCTGGTTTGACTGAGAGCTCTTTGGGGGTTGGGGGAAGTGTCCTGGTTTTTTGTTTGTTTTTGCTTTGCTATCCTTTATATTTTACACTGGGGTAGAGGACTAAGGCCAGATTGACCTGTTGCAGAACCATTTTATTGCTTTTATTTTATTACTTTTATTTCATGCCTGACTACTTGCACTGCTATAAAATATCACACTTGGTTTTTTGCTGGCAACCTATTTTTTTTTACTCAGTTGCCTTCAAACTTGCCCCTGAGTGTTTTACCCAGTTACCACTTCACAGTATTGGTGTTTTCTCCCTTTCTTATGCTTCTCTGTTTTCTGACAGTCCTCAGGTATAATTATTTTTTCTCTCCCCATGTGATTGAAACCAAAAGCAAAGACATCCTCCACCCTTCCCTGTTTTTCTATCCTTCATATCACTACAATTCCTTTGGGGGGGTTTCCTTCAGCCTAAATCTGTTATGTTTTCTCTCAAATGTTGTCCTCTTTACCCCTCCATCACTTTCTTCATGGTGAAAACCTCTTCCATGATTTCAGGTGTTCTTTCCCACAAGCCTTTGGAAGTCTTGTATTTGTCACTGCTCTCCCTTAACAGAAAAAAGGATTTTATTCCTTCCTTTCTCCTTTTCAGCAAGTGACTGTACATGCTGAATTGCCTGAATTCACCGTTTAGTTCCAGTTATGCAGTTGTTTACTCTTTCATTTTATATAGAAAAGGGATGTTAAGAAAAAATGGTCAGTTTATTTTCACACTCGAAGAACTAATAATCACATTTTTTTAATGTCATGGACTTACATACACTTAATTTTTAGTGGTAAGCTACTATTTACTTGTTGTTAATAAGTAAATATTTACCATTACTTGTTTGTAATAGCAAGAATTTATAGGAAGCATGTTATATATGGTCTCTAGTACCAAGCTGTTATACTGTGAGGTGTTGTGGGTTCTTTTTTTTGGGGGGGTTGGCTTTTTTGGGTGCTTTGTTGGAGGCTTTTTACGTCAATTCAATATACTGTTAAATAATTTGAAATCAGTTCTTCACTTTTCTTCACTACTAATCAGAATAGTTGTTTAATATCTACTTCAATATATTCTCTATCAGACCCATTTGGAATTCTTCCAGAAATGTTGGATAATATATGACACTGGATGTTTTATTCTGTTATACCAGTGGGAAAGAAATAATTATTTTTTTACATCTCATTCAGTAGCTATTAATCTAGTGTTGAATAATAATTTTAATTTCAATTTCTTGAATATATTTATTAATTTACCTCCTGCTAATATGCTGCTTTAGATGCCACTATTTTGAATTTATTTCTGTACTTAAGTATCATTTGCATAATGGCATTAAGAGGTCCACTCCTGAGTATTTGGTGGTGGGATGTCGGACAGAGTGGATAGGTTGTAATTAGTGGCATCTGACCTTCAACTTCATTAATATGCAAATAGAAATACCACAGGGTGCAAAAGCATGGTGCTATTAAAACAGTCCCTTCTGTGTTTGTCAGATATTTCAATCTTGGTGGCTTGGTTTTTATTTCTTTCATATAATACTATATTATTTTTTATAATAATTTACCCTTCTAGAGGTGTATATATAAAATTGTACATGTGGAGGAGCAAAGGAGTGCTCACGCTAAAGGGGAAAATTAAGTGTGCACATAGATAGTTCTTTGGTTTGTTTCTTTCACATGACTTTTCTTTCCCTAATAACCAGATTTATCTGAAGCATATTCAAAGATAAGAAAAGGGATATTATAATTTTTGTTGTACAACTACCATGACTGACTTTCTAACAGGGTTTTGTAGAGGAAAGGTAGGCAGTGTCTCCCATTATTTTGTTCAGTTTCCCCTGCTGCAGCTCAAGAAAAAGGATTCAAAAATATTTTTTTTCTCAAGATAATTTGGGGGATTTCTCTTCTCCATCTCCTTATGCACTGTATGTAAACAAGCCACACATCACAGAATCCAGGAATGGGTCAGGCTGGAAGGGCTCACAGTGGCTCATCTGGTCCCACCTCCCTGCTCCAGCAGGGCCATCCCAGAGCACATGGCACAGGAGTGTGTCCAGAGGGTTCTGGAATATCCCAGCGAGGGAGACTCCACACCCTCCCTGTGCAGCCTGTTCAGAGCTGGGTCACTGCACAGCAAAGAACTTCTTCCTCATGTCCAGCTGGAATTTCCTGGGCATCAGTTCCTGCCTGTAGCCTCTTATCCTACTGCTTACTCTTGATGCCTGGGAAGAACTTAAATGAATCAACTAAGCTAATATGCCAGGTATTTCATTTTTCTTCAAACCAAGGTTCTTAATTGTTTAGCTTACTCACTTATTTTTCAGACAGCCTCTTTACTTTATGGAGACAGCTTTGACTCTCTTTTAGGTACTTTATGGGGCAGTGTGGGTAGCAGGCTGAGAGAGGTGATTCTGCCCGTCTGCCCCACTCAGGTGAGACCCCCCTGCAAAGCTGCCTCCAGCCCTGGGGAACAGCACAGGAGGGACATGGAGCTGCTGGAGAGAGTCCAGAGGAGGCCCCAAAATTGACAAGGGGACTAGAGCACCTCCCATATGGAGACAGGATGGAAATGCTGGGGCTGCTCAATCTGGCAAAGAGAAGGTTGTGTGGAGACCTCACAGAACCTTCCAGTGTCTGAAAGGACCTGTCAAAGGCTCTTCATCAGGAACTGGAGTGACAGGACAAGATGTAATGGCTTCAAACTGGAAGAGGGAAATTTAGGTTACACATACAGAAGAAATTCTTGGCTGTGAGGGTGGGGAGGCCCTGGCACAGGTTGCCCAGAGAAGCTGTGGCTGCCCCTGGATCCCTGGAAGTGTCCAAGGCCAGGTTGGACGAGGCTTGGAGCAACCTGGGCTGGTGGAAGCTGTCCCTGCCCGTGGTAGAGGGTAGAACAAGATGAGCTTTAAGGTCCCTTCTGACCCAAACCATTCTGTGATTCTATGATAATAAAATTGTGCCATTCTTCAAAATTTCCTCTCCCTTGAGTACTTCATCTGTTATGAGCTTATTTAAATGCTGGAGAGGTGTCAAAAATGTTTTGGGTTTCCTTTTAATGAGTCTATTTTTGGAGGGTTAAATGACACGTTCACATCCATTCCAGGCACATACATCAATCAGCTGTATAAGTCACACTGCCAAAGCTCACCCTTCTCTGTGGGCACAGAAGAGTCACAACAAGTTCTTTTGGATCAATAAGCAACTTCTCCCTGGAAACTCTCCTCTCTCAAGTGGGTACAGCTAAATTGCTGCTGTGTAGCTGTACCCACATCAGCCTGACAGAAAGCAAAGCTTGGAAAGTAAGCAAGAGACTGCACAGCCAGAGGGTGATCATGTGTTTGCTCCCTGGAAACAATATTATTAGTGTTTAGAACTTCCTAACTCGCTCAGCTCTTGCTGAGTGCACTTGCTCTTTGGCACGATCAGAAAAGGTGTATTTAATTGTTATTCAATGAAGCAGAATTGCTGTGCCTGCTCTTCCAGGCAGGATCAGCACCGTGTGATGAGCAAGGAGGGTTTCATTTCTCTCACATGTGAAGGGACACTCAGACCATTCCTGGTCTGTACATGGGATTTTCCCCTATGCTCTTCTACTACTGAAGTAGCTGTAGTTTAGATTAGTTTTAAATTAAAGAGGTGTAAAGTTGTGTGAGGAGAAAGATGAGACTTAGAAAAAAAAATCCCATATTTCTGCTGATAACTGAGATTCTTTGGAATTCTGCACCCTGTGTGACATCCACCTGCCTGCTTCACCAAGGAGCAGCAACGAGCTTAGTGGTTCTTTTAGCTTTGACAGCTCCCTCACCTCTTCCCTCAGATTGTTCTGCCTTCTTTATGGAATTATTAATGTAGGTGTGCTAAGATGGGATAATTTGCTTTAGCAACTGGTTGTAGTTTAGGGGATGTTTTGTTACGTGGCACATCCATTGGCAATTCCTGGAGCAATCACACAGCTGAGATCTAGAATTAAAACCAAAATACTAATGGAGGGATCTGATGGAACAGTCCAAATGATAGATAGTAGGAATCACGTTGATTTCATTACACTTGCCAGATAAGAAGTCTTTGGATTAAAGGATTTCGGTATCCCATGATTGCAGATATTTCCAGACACGTTTTATACCCAAAACATTCCTATGCAGCTTATAAAGTCATGGTATTTGATTGATGCCAATTCTGTGCTTTCACCTGTAAAACAGAAATGAAACTGGATAATCTGTGGTGAATAGTTCCCATGAAATCCAGTGCCCAAACTGGCTGGGAGAACTTTCATTTCCGAGCTCCTCTGCTTTTCGCTTACCTGAAAAGCCAATTATTTGGAAGTTATGCTGGGGAAATGGAATGTCTGCAAGATCAGAGACTGTATTTTCAATGCAGTTACTTCATGCTTCATTGCATAAAGGATATACAGATTTTCTTAAGACTTTTTCTGTCACTTGATGCCAACTATCCATTTCTACAACACAGAATATGAAAATGCAGAGCAAAGCTGAAACTGTCATTTATGTAATGCTTTATTTCTAGGAAATCTTTATATTCTATATGCTTTTTAATTTTTTTTTTTTATTTAACCTTGCACATGCCAAACCCAAAGAATTACAAAACCAGCGTCCAAAATTCACAGTTACAATCCAGAGTGTCTAATTATTCTGAATATTTAATTCTTTTGAACAATATGCTTCAGAAGGATCATTATCACACTGAATTCCCCAGCATTATCTATTATTTACACGAGTGGCTATTCGTGCCAATGTAACCTCTGGCATGGTAGATGGGATGGTAAATCCAAAGCATATGTGCCCTTTTGGAAGCAGATGGCAGAGCAGTGCCAGCTCAGACACTCTCTGAATTCTCTAGTGGCCTTTACAAAGTTCATAATTATTGAAGAGATTATTGTAGCATTTCTTTTTCAGAAAAGATCAATAAAGATAATAAAAAATAAACATACGAGTAGAAACAGAAAACCACTTTTTTTATATTGTTGTTTTTACATGTAAATAGGATTCCTATTTTTTTCCCAACTCAATAGTAAATTCCAGTTGCCTTCAGTTTTGCCAGGATTTCATTCAAGGGCTGTGTGCAGAGTCTAGAGAGTGGTTTATGCTTAGAAAAAACACTATTTTTTTTTAATTCAAAGAATTTTAAATCATCTGTTAAAAATTTAAAATTTACATTTGGAAGATTCTAAATACGTGTAGAGTTCTTATTTTTTGAAGCATATTTTGTTATATTAAGAGAAACAAACGATAGTTTTAGAACTGTTCAGACTTAGTCTGTGTCTGGTTTTATCTTATGGCACTGGCAGATTTCATATTAGTAACTAGAGCTAGGTAACCAGTAAAACTCTGTTTTACATCATTAGACATACTTTAGATCACAAACATTGTTTAAATTATTTTTAAATTAACTACAGGCAAGGCAGTGTGCAGAGTAAGATGAAGTAGTGACAAAATTAATGAGTTTGTTCTCCATCCCTGGGAATTTGGAAACTTCCTTTTGCTTACCCGTGCCTTTGATTCGTGTAATGTAGTTGCAGAAGTCAAGCAGAATTTTTTAAAACCTTGAATAAACTTTCTGTTACCATCTAAGCCTCCTCTAAGCATCTTGACTGGTCACAAAGAGTGGACACGTAAATCACGGAATCACAGAACGTTCTGGAAAGATCATCTCATTCTTTATATTCTATTTATGCCACAGGCAGGAACACCTTCTACTAGACCTGAAAAATATGAAAGTACAGTTTAGAGTTTCTTTTCCAGTGTGTTCTGTTCAGGAACAGGTTGCCTAGATGGTCCTTCTTGTTGGGGATAATGTTCTTCCACACGTGGCATGTTTGCTTCCTCAGCTCAGCCAGGATGAGCAAGACTGAGGGAGTCATCCAGTGCCCAGGGAGTCTAACAGTATGTTTGGGAAAGGAGGGCAAAATAACAAAGCTAAATTTCAAGTTTTGAGAGGAGAACTGTTTTAAAAAAAAAAAAAATCAGATTTTGGGTCTGTGACAACTGTTTGAACGGCCAAATTCCCCAGCTACTCCTGACTGGCACTAAGGTTCCCATCAGTAACTCCGTGTGTAGTCTGTTTTGCTAATGGGACTTGTGACAGACTTTAGGTCTGTTCATTAGCAGACAGTTTCCTGCCTTTGATTATGTTTTTTCCTGTAGCAGTCTCCATTGATTTCGGTAGGAACTTCAGCACATGCAGATCAATGACAGGATCTGCACTGGGGATGGAGTGGCAGAAAACAACAGTAAAGAATTTACAGTGGCCTGGGCCACTCCCAGCAAGTTTCTTATGTGTTTTCAAATTGCAGAGGCTTTAGAAAACAAAAGAAATAATTTGCTTTGAGAAAGCCATAATTATTTGCTTTGGGAGCCACGAGAAAGAAGCAGTAAAGGAAGAAATGCTTTATAGATTCCTTTCCTCAAACTAACACAACAAATTTTCCTGAAAAGAAGAAAGATGTCCCTGATTTTCTGCAGTGTGTTATTTTTAAAGGGCATGCCAGAATTGTTTTCTGTTTCCTAACAGTTGGCAATGAAGACTTGTGGTAATTTTGCAGTAATTTTACATTGAACATCTGCCATAAATGCCTCTACTGGACACAAAAATTTCTGTTGTGAAGGGATTGCTGTATACATTAGACCAACTTAGGAAAACTGATCCCTGCAAAACAGTTTCCCAAACTGAGAGAATAAAAAGATTGATGTTATCTAGAGTTGAACCAATATAATAATGACACTTCTATCTACCCTCTGTAAGAGTGTTGGGGTTTTGTACCATAAATTCCCTACATGTTTTTTGGAAACCAGGTGTTTTCTCTCTTGTAAAAACTTCTCTATCTCCATGTGTTTTAACTCAGCTTACAAAAATATTTTAGAGATTAACCCCAATACCACTTTCTGCATGTAACTACAGTTACATTATGATAGAACTATTTAAAAATGGAGGTGTGAAACTCTATACCTGCACTTCTACTGTATCATCTCTAAAGAAAATACTAATGTGGGATCTTCTGAGGAATAAATTCATTCTCTTTTCAACTTTGCACCAGCCAATGCTTTTCTGGTAATATGAATGTGATTCTTGGGGTTGTCCTGTGCAGGGCCAGAAGCTGGATTTTGATGATCCTGGTGGGTCCCTTCAAACTCAGGATATTCTATGGTTCTATGAAATTTAATTTTAAAAATCTTTCTTTATTTTGCCATTTTCATGTTCACCTTCGATGCACAGAATCACATATTTAATCAAAATTCCCATTGAAATCACAGTTGCCATTCACAAAAAGTAGTTCCTTGTCACAAACACAGGAGGGACAGGTATTAAAAATAGCTTCTCTTGAGCAGGTCATTTGTGGGTTGCATAATTAACCATACCTGGCCTCAATTTAAAGGCTAGATGCAAGTTTGTTAAGATAATTCAGAAGCAGACTTAAGAAATACCTAAATAGTGCACTTACAGGGAGTATCTATGCCACAGCAACCTGAGGTTCAAGTTTCCTGCCTATCTACTGCATTAAAGTAACTGTACAGAGGAGGGAAATTATTAAATAACCTTTTCTTTGCTGTGCAAAGTTTGGATTCCATCTTCTATGGGGATGTGTCCCTGAAGCAGCAGAATAAATCAAGTACAGGTAACTCTGGTAACCTAAGAAGGCTTTTCATTAGCTCTTCTTGTTGTTAATAGAATATCTAGTTTTTCCAAAAGAGGTTATATTACAAGTCTCATGTGAACAATTGCTAAGTGACACTTCTCTTGACACGAAGTATTTCACCCTGACTGGCACCAGGGGGTTTTCAAACACACCTTATAGCACTGTCAAGCTATCTAACAGATCATTTTTCTGGCCAAGAATACAGCAGGACTTCTGTCATTTCTATGAGACCTGTAAGTGAAGATGCCTGAAAGAAAACTACATCCTCCAGAGGTGAATATTTGGGAAAGTCAATCCATTTGGTGTTGCTTTTAGGGTCAAAGCCATTTGATGTAGGTGGATTCTTTGCTTCAAATGTGTTTCTTTTTCATTTCACTGGTGAAAGGCATCCAAGTGTGTGAGTGCTCATTGTGGGGGGATGAAAAATCCCTGATACTTGTCTGCTTACATTTCAAACTGCAATTGGTTTTCTTAATTATGAGTTAGAATCATGTAAAGCCTGAGGTATCTAAACTCAGACACATTTGGTTCTACAGCTATAACAAAATAAAACATTACTGTTTGTGTTAATTGTAGCTTTGGGGTGGTTTTGCAGTTGTTTGTCATTATTATTGTCCTAAAACACATATGGTACTGCCAGGCTGCACAGACAGAAACATTTGGGGGATGGTTTAGTTGCAAATGGAATAGTGTGGGTGTAGAGCAGGTCTGGCTGTGCTGCCTGGTTTGGCCACAGTCCAGTGTCTGCATTCCTGGTCCAGCTCTGCCTCTCCAGCTCGGAGAGCTGAAAGCATTTGGACAAAGAAGGAGCAGCCCAACAATTAATACTGAAAAATTGCTGTAAGCAACAATCAGGGCAGAGTAAACAGCTTTTTCCTGAAGCTGGGCAGAGCAAAGCTGACCTGAATGGCTGCAAAGACCTGAGGTACATCAGGAACTGAGTAACCATTAAAGTATGTGTATTGCCAATTGTTCTCTTAACTAAACTATCATTTATTTTTAATTGATGGTGATAAATTTCCTATCTCTCTTTGGGACAAGTATGTGGGACTAGTTCCTGCATGCTCCTAAACTTGTACTCATTAGATGTCAAAACTATACCCTAAACTGCTCTTCTGTGTATACACATTTATGTTCCTGTGTATGACTTTATAAAGTAGAGAAAAAATTGCATTTTTTTAAATGTTTTGCACAAAGAAAATATTGTATATACAGTATTTACAGCTGAGGAAAGAGATGATGTTAAAGCAAATAAATGAAATTTATTTTAAATATCTGGTTTCAAAAGCCAGGAAGGTTCTAAATTAATGTTAGAATCATTTTGAGGATATACCACATACCAAGGCTAAGAAGATATCTTACCAAAAATGGTAAAATGTGATGGTGAGGAATAGGAAAAGAAGAAGAAATTGTATTTTTTGTTCAGAAGAGAAGTGTGATGTCCTCATATTTGGAAAAAGTAGCCTTGAGGATAGAAGGGAAATTTGAAAAAAAAATATATATAAAAAATTATCCTCTGACATCTTAAACTACAATTAATAAAATTTTCCCTGCATATTTTCTGATTTGAAAGTGAGAATAAATACCTAAAAATCCCAGTATCATCTGATATGTTTGATAACGAGAATGTCCATGCTAAGGACCAGCACATCCACACTAACATTAAACATCTGAGGTCATTGCAGTGAGTGTCAGATGTGTGGCAACAAGATGCCAAATAATACCTACAATATCAAAATATGCCTAAGACCTTGCTAGGCTCAGTCAGATAGTGAGCTCTGATAAAATGCAGGTCTAGGATCAGGCAAGGCACGTTTCTGTCCTGCTGAAATCCCTGGCAGAGCCTGGACACTCTTCCCTGCTGTAACAAAGCTGGTCCTGGGAAGCTCCGCGAGGCTTCGCTGGGGAGCAAAGCACACTGCAAACCATGGCTTTGGCACTGACTGAGGAGGGGGAGACACCAGAGGAAAAATGAAGCTGTTCAAACGTGGAACAGCTAAATCATTTATAAATTGCCATCTCTGTAGCCTTTATTAGGCAATGAAATTCATAACAATAATGCTTTTCATCTGAGATGGCACATTTGTCTTCAGGAGGGCTGGCACTGGCGTCTCAAGGCAGACTCCTTAACTGCTCCTGTCTGTCCTCTGTTCCTGTTTAAGTCCTCCTAATTCCTCGTCTAACTTCCATCATCTGGCAGGGTAAGTTACATCTCTGTTGCTCAGCTGCTAAGTGTGTCCCCCCTGCTAGAAATTATTTATTTTACTGGCACGTGGGATATCATCTGTCACATCCAAGGAGAGGAAAGATCTTCCTCCAGTGTCTTTTCTGCTCTTTAATCTTTCTGTGGAAAGCTCCAACTTTCCCTTCTTTTTAAAGAGTTTCTTTAAAGCTGAAGAGTTCTTCTTTCCCCCACCACCACATTGGGTGCACAGGAGCCTTTTTGTGTGCTTTATGTAGCACTAGAAGTTCATCACACAATAGTTTTTCAAGTGTTTTGAGGTTAAATACAGTTACTAATATCCAAGCTGAGTATTTACACATGAAAGACAGACAAGTTCAAATTTTTCTAGACTTCTACTGGAAATTAAAATCGAATTATTTTAAATGTATAACACATTAGAGGCAACCCAGACTTCCTACTGATAGGATGAACCTTACTAGCATTTTGCTAATGAACATCTTTCAGTGAGTTTGAAAACATGTTTTATTGCCTTTGTCTTCACTAAATGAATGGAGGATTATTCTGTCTGAGGGCAAAAGGTTTCACAGAGATCTATTTAATTTTTTGGTGGAATTTTAAGTGAAAATCTACTTTCCATACTAGAATTTTCTCCATAATACTGTTAAAATTTCCTATAACTGCCAGACTGTTCTGTAATAACATTGTTTTGGCCACTGTGACATGTTAAAGGCATAAATATATTCAGGATATAACTAAGTACTATCATGCAAATTGTACTAATTTGGGCAAGTTAAGTTGCAGTTTGGTTGGATTTTCCTATTCCCCTGTATGTTCCATTTCTCCCTGTAATTCTTCATTTAAGTTGTTAATACCATGGGAATTGTTGTTTCTATTTGATAAAATATTAGCCTGGGTAAACCACTTGTAGTATTTTATAATTTAAGAGTGCTAAATATAGATCAGAGGCTTTGTATGATCTTCATCTTTGCTGGAATTTTGCTTTTATAACTCTTATTTCCCAACATACAAATTGCTGGAAAACATTATCCATCTTTTACGTTTTCCTTCAGATGGGATATAGAAACAAAATGTTCAGATTCTGGTTCAATACCACCAGGAGCTAAAAGGTATCTTCCTTTGCCTAAACTGATTGAAAAGTATTATAAACATTCAACTTTTCAGAAGTTGAAATAACTCTAACGAGACACAGTAATGCAGATGTTTGAGTAGCTATTTAATAAAATGTGAATAAGGCATATTTTAAAACCCAGGTTACAAAAACACTACAAACCTTAGTTTACAGTTGCAGTTACTCACAATGGACTAGATTTTTCCAGTCACTGTTTTACTTTTTAACACACGTGTAAAATCTCAGACAAATGAGCAAACGATAAAACAACTGGGAAATAAAATTTAAAAATCATTTATACTCACTGATATTTGATAAAATTTTATCCTCGCCCAATTTTGGCCAAGTGTGTTGATACAATTGCTCTATTTTATGTAACTTTCTCTTTTCGCTTCTAATTTTGTGCGACTTAAGTTTGAAACCGAAGTCAAGCACATTGTTACTCTGGATTGCAGAAATGGTTTGTGATGTACTGATTTCACAGAGTTCAGTCATTCCCAGGGTGAAAATCTGTGACTAAGAACAGTGTGGCAAAATCCCTGGTTATTTAAGCATATTCTGCTTTCTGTTGACATCCCTAAGTACAAAGTACAGTGCACTAATTATGTCCCAAATGCTCCTACTATCCAGACTAAGTACTCAAAAAAAAAAAATTGAGACCCTTTTCCTCTAAGAAATTAAATCATCAGTGTTTATCCAGATCAGAAAGTGAATTTGATCAAGCATTGTACTTGGTAATTCTGCACAAACAGAAATAAAATAGCCCATAGACTAAAGAAGGGCTTTTATCCCAGTCTTTAAAAAAACGCTACAGAAATGTGAGGAGAAGTGAACTACCAGCAGAAGTTCCCTTCCTTCATGAAATTTTAGAATTTCGTGAGACAACGTGATAAGGTTGATCTGGTGAATCTATGGTTTAAAAAAAATAACAGAGGGAAACAGGTTGCCCAGAGAAGCTGTGGCTGCCCCTGGATCCCTGGAAGTGTCCAAGGCCAGGTTGGACGGGGCTTGGAGCAACCTGGGCTGGTGGAAGCTGTCCCTGCCCATGGCAGGGGTGGAATGAGATGTTTTTTAAGATCCCTCCCAACTCAAACCATCCTGTGATTCTATGATAAATATTTTGCTGAATGGGTAATGGCCACCTGAGACTGGATCTAAGTTTAGCTTACTTTGGCATCTCATTTCAAGAGAAAGGACTGCTGGAATTTTAGGGAAAGAACATATCATACCTAGGGTCATGTTTTCCCTGCTTCCACAAAATGTGGGTATCTTGTACAAGATCTTGCACACAGATATGTGTGTTTGATAGCTAATACTAAATCTATGTCCTTTGAACTTCTGTAATTTGAACCTGTATAACCCTTTATCTTCATACCTGCACATAGCAAATCCACTGGTTGCATGAGAGAGTATTCTGGTTTAAGCCCGATGGTTTCACTGAACAAACCCAGGTTCCTGTGTTTGCAGAAAGAATGCACATCCATTTGGTCTTTGCATGCCTAGGAATTTTCAGGTCTCCTTTCCCAGTGTTTTCTTTAGGAAGGGGAAATTGTGTAACCTACTTAATTTCCCCCTCACACTGAACCTCTTCCACGTTTCCACTGGTTGTGTTTGTCTGTTCTTATTCGAGTTCTCTATTAAACCTGTTTGACAGCCATGAAAATAAAGGGAAGGTCACTCAGCAATTCAGTGGCAGAGCCAAGCAGAGCGTAGATTTTGAAACCATTCTTCTTTAAGTGCATTATATGTTTGGGAGAAATGCAAAGTAAGCATCAGTTGGGGTTTTGCCTGTAGTCTTCAATCTGTAAACACGCCCTGCTGGGGTAGATTAAGATCTCTAATGTGTATTCTGTTCACTGAAGTAGACACACATTTCACCAGGATTTGGGTTTTCTGAGAGTTGGCATCTGGTTACTCAGTGAGAAAACAAAGCAAAGTTAGAATACCTCCAGGAGCATCAGCAACATCTGCTGAACTGAGACAGATACATAGCCCAGGTTAAAATTCACAAGGTGCCCTATTATAAATAGCAAGGCACCTTTCAAAGATTATTATTTGCACTGCCCTAATATTTTTTTTTGGTGATATATTATGTCCTGTAAAGTAATGGCATAGTACAAAGCAAAATTAAATAAAAAAAGTAGCAGTGCCGTTAAGGAAAAGCAGATTGCAGAGTAAATCACAAGCACCAAAGGAATATATTTTGAGAGGACTGCATTGAGATGAACTCTTTTAACTGTACTACTTATGTATTTTCTCAGGAGATATAAACAAACAATAAAGCACCAGCCTTCTGGAAGCCATAAACTGAATTAATAGCAATAACCCATGCAGTGTTTATTCATCTGAGTGAATGTCTAGAATGAATTACACTGAGCACATCACATATCTCTGGGACAACAAGCCTTGCGGTTTCGAGATGTTCACAAGAGGAAATGCAAAAAGCATACCTTAACAAACTTCAGATTACTGAACTCCCCAAGAGTCAGCATGAAGGGAGCTAAAAAGAGTGTGGTGGCAATTTTGCTCTGGGAGGAATCTTCATCCGCATGGAATTTTGGCAGTGGGACTGGCAGTTGGAGCTCAGGGCTGAAAAGAGCAAATAACAGCCCTTATCTCCAGGAAAGAAAGCCTGCAACCTTTGGCTCTCTGGTGCAGTTGGTGGGCCAGCCTGGGCACTCCATGGGCAGCAAGAGCTTTCTGTGGTGGCACCTTTTGCCTGGGAGGAATCTTTGTCCATATGCAATTTTGGGAGTCCGACGGCCAATTTCAGCCTGGCACTCCTGCCAGAGAACAATGGCCCTTCCACCCAAGAGGGAAAGCCCTGACCCTCTGTCTCTCATGTGCAGTGGGTCCTCCAACCTCAGCACTACAGGGACAGCAAGAGCTTTCTGGGCGTGCACCTTTGTTCTGGGAAGAATCTTCATCCATATTGAATTTGGGCAATCGGACAGGCTAACCCTAACCCAACCCCTAACCCTATCCCTGACCTTAACCCCAACCCTAAGCCAAACCATAACCCAAATCCGAAACCTTAAACCTAACCCTAACCATAACTAAACCTAAGACTAAACCATACCCCCAACCATAACCATACCCCTAACCCTAACTAACCATACCCCTAACCCTAACTAACCATACCCCTAACCCTAACTAACCATACCCCTAACCCTAACTAACCCTAAAACAAACCATAACTCTAACCCTAACCCTAACTCCAACCCTGACCCTAATCGTAACTAAACCTAAATCTCACCCTAAACTTAACCCTAATTCAAAACCCTAACAACTGCCCTTCCTCCAAGGAAAGAAAGCCCTGACCCTCCGTCTCTCATGTGCAGTGGGTACTCCGCTCCCAGCACTACATGCACAGCAAGAGCTTTCTGGGCAGGCACCTTTGGTCTGGGAGGAATCTTCATCCCCATGGAATTTTGGCAGTGGGACGGGCAGTTGCAGCGCAGGGCTGACAAAAAAGCAAACAACAGCCCTTCTCCCCAACAAAGCAAGCCTGCAGCCTTTGGATACCTGGTGCACTTGGTGGACCAGCCTGGGCACTCCACAGGCAGCAAAAGTTTTGTGTCCTGGCACCTTCTGTCTGGGAGAAATCTTCGTCCATATGAAATTTTTTGAGCTGGATTTGCCATTTCAGCAGAGAATTCCTGAAATTCAACAACAGCACTTTTCCACTGGTAAGAAAGCACTTACTGTTGAGGTTTGTGCTGCAATTGGTCCAACAGCCTGGGTACTCCATGGGCAGCCAGTCCTTTCTATCCTGGTACCTTACATCTTGCAGGTATCCTCATCCATATGCAATTTTTTTGAGCTAGACTATCTATTTCAGCCGTCTGATTCCTGCAAACAAACATCAGTCTTTTTTCCCTGCAAAGAAAACCCTTACCTTCATGGCTTCTGCTACAGTTTGCAGGCTAGCTTGGGAACTCCATTGGCAGCAAGTGCTCTCTGTCCTGGTATCTGAGCAGACCAGCTCAGCTCAGCTGCCCTTGAAGACCTTCTGAGGTAACCAGAGGAATAATAGAGGTTCTTCCTCAGACATTTATACTCCATGGAGAAGCTCCTCCCAGCTCAGCCCAGCTCAACCCAGCTGCAGTGTAAGCTCTAATAATTTGATCATTGACTGGAGCTGAGGGCGTTTGTGGGAGGTTTAAGCTGCAGGGAGAAACTGCTCCCAGCTCAGCCAGGCTCAGCCCAGCTGCCTTGCGAGGTCTAATCAGCTCAGCAGGGATGGAGGCCAGGTTGTATCTGGGTGATATAAATTGGAGCAGGCAAAGAGGGGGGTGGCATGTTAGTAAAACAGGGCACTTTGAGCATCAGGTTGCCCAGGCAGAGAGAGCAGAAAGAGGACAGCCACCCTCCCTTCCAACTCTCTTTGGTGGCCTATGAGGTAGGTGTGCAGCTAGCGGTGTTTTTCTGGAGTAGGACTGGCAATTTAAGTGGAGCACTTCAAAACCAGAATGAGGGCAGTTCAATACTGGAAAAAAAGCCTTTACCATGTGTCTCTCATGTTCAGCTGCTGGGCCACTTTTGGTATTCCGTGGGCAGCAAGAGCTTTCTGTTCTGGCACCTTTTCCTTGGGAGGAATTTTCATTTGTATCAATTTTGGGGAGGTGGAACGGGCAACTGCAGACCAGGGCTGAAAAAGGGGACAGCAGTCCTGTGCCCCAGGACAGAAAGCCTGTGAGCTTTGGCTTTCAGGTGCAGTTGGTGGTGCAGCCTGGGTAATCCATGGGCAGCCAGGGCTTTCTGTGCTGGCACATTTTCCCTGTGAGGAATTCTCATTTGTGTTGGTTTGTGGGGGGGCAAGCTGGCAATGGCGGGGTGGGGCTGACCAAAGGGGACAGCAGCCCTGTTTCCCAGGACAGAAAGCCTGGGAGCTTTGGCTTTCAGGTGCACTTGGTGGTGCAGCCTGGGCACTTCATGGCTAGGAAAAGATTTCTATCCTGGCACCTTATGGAATTTTGTATGTATTACTGGGAGTTACAGCAGAAGACCGAAAAAAGCAAACAACAGCCCTTATGCCCACGGAAGAAAGCCCGGAAGCTTTGGCTTTCTGGTGCAGGTGGTTGGTCAGCCTGGGCACTCCATGGGCAGCAAGAGCTTTCTGTGGTGGCACCTTTGTTCTGAGTGGAATCCTCATCCATAATCAATTTTGGGAGCTGGACTGCGTGTTTTGTCTCTGTGATTCCTCTAAGTGCACAACAGCCCTTTTCCACCAGAAAGAAAACCTTTTCCTTCATGGTTTCATGTGCAGTTTGTAGGTCCTCCTGGACACTCCATGGGCAGCAAGAGCTGTCTCTCCTGGTGTCTGAGCCAACCAGCTCAGCCCAACTTTCCTGCAAGGTCTTATGATGTTACCAGGGGTGGAGCTGTGGTTCTTTGTCAAGATTTATACTGCATGAGAAGCTCAGCCCAGCTGCCCTGCAAGCTCCAATCGTTGGGTGGAGCTCAGGTCGTTTGTGGGAGATTTAAAGTGCAGGGAGAAACTGCTCCCAGCTCAGCTAGGCTCAGCCCAGCTGCCTTGGGAGGCCTACTCAGCTCACTGGGGATGGAGTCTGGTTTGGTTCTGGGTGATATGAACTGGTCCAGGGCGTTCAAGCGATCGTGAGTCTGGCAAACAGGAGTGGGCAGACAGGGGTGTGGTGTGTCAGTGAGGGCATGGCAGGGCAGTTTGGGCAGCAGGTTGCCCAGGAAGGGCAGAGCCACCCTCCCAGCTCTCTCTGGTGGCCTGTGAGGTAGCTGTGTGGCTGTCTGTATTTTTGTGGAGTCGCACTGGCAATTTAAGCGCAGGGCTCCAAAAACTGAATGATGGCAGTTCCACACTGGAAAGAAAGCCCTTGCCCTACATCTCTCATGTGCAGTTGTTGGGCCACTCTTGGTACTCCATGGGCAGCAAGAGCTTTCTGTCCTGGCACCTTCTGTCTGGGAGGAATCCTCATCCATATGGAGTTTTGGGAGTGGGACCGGCAGTTTCAGCCCAGGGCTGAAAAAAGCAAACAACAGCCCTTTCCCCCAGGAAATAAAGCCTGGAACCTTTGGCTTTCAAGTGCAGTTGGTATGCCAGCCTGGGCACTCCGTGGGCAGCAAGAGCTTTCTGTCCTGGCACGTTTTGTCTGAGAGGAATCTTTGTCCATATGGAATTTTGGGAGTCGAACTGGCCTTATTGGCACTTGGGGTTTTTTTTCTGCTTTTCCCTGTTTATCAGTGTGTACCAGCAAGTAAAACAATATGAAACAACACAGCAAGAAAAGAAAATCTTTTCAGTTGTTGTAGGAAGGTCTTTCATTTAAAGTCAGCCAGTGCTTGTAGATGCATGTCATCCTGACAGCCCTCTTATTTTGTATCCTGCAGTGAGACAGATAATATCACAGCCTACCATGAAAGTAAGGCAATCAGGGATAACAAAGGACCAAAATATGGGAGTTAGATTATTGATGCATTTAGAAAACACTTTTTTTTCCTGTCACTGTGAAGGTGAAATGGCTAAGTTTCATAGGGAAGGAGCATCATGGACTTGAAGCTTCCTTCTCCCCATACCTCTGTGACTTGTTTCTCCCTGGCTGCTGTAGTAGCCAGTGTTTTGATTGTTATTATTGCAAAAAAAAAGTGTGAAAATACTTATTAAATTAACAGTAGCGTGGAAAAGGGATTTCTTTCAAAGAAACAACATTGCATTATTTGCCGGCTTGTCCTCACTCTTCTGTTATTGTTCTGTTTGGGATATTAACACATTCCTCTTTACAGCCCCGCCTTCCTCATTATGCACAACGACCAAAAGGACCCATTCTGTGCAGGTTTTGCCAGGTGGGGCTGCTCAAGCTTTTTTCATTATTATCCAGCAGCTTGCACACCCAAAGCCAAGCTGAACTTTCGCTGCTCTTCCCAAATGCTCAGGGTATTTACATTATTTCACATTCCTGGGCACCTCAGGAAGGTGGATTTTATCTACTGATGTGATTTCAACCTCACACTTCAAGGTGGAGGTTTTGGTGCAGCACATCCAAGTCAAACTGAGCAGGAGAATTTCAGTGTTTAATTAAGTGGAGTATGGAATTAGGGCTGAGAGGGGTCAGACCTTTATATATCACAGTAACTTGCATTGCCAGTGGTCTTTGATTTAAAATAAAATAAAAGGCAACTTTTTGTATTTTTTTTGTCCTACTTTAGAGTATAAACATTGCATGTTTCAAGTGGCTGTAGAATTAATTTCCTGGTTTCTCCAATCTGTCAAATCCCCTCAGATTGAAATCCAAGGGGAAAAGTGTGATTTTTACTTAAATCACCAACTTGATAGAGGTGTTCACCTTCTGCCAAGATACATTCTCCACACTGAGTCCTGGAGAAGGTCACCAAACATGTAGAAACATGAAAACAGGACTTTGATTTAATTGAGAACTTCTGCATGGAGAATAGTTGGTTAAAAATAGGTGGGTTTAGTGCATTTTATTTGATTTAGTGCATTTAATGCATTTTAATTGATTTTACCCCAAACTAATCACTAGGAGACTAACTCTAGATTGCCGCAAAACCAAAAAAAAAGTAAATTTTTAATAACATTATACTCTGTAGCCCAACATTATTTATGGATTATGCATAACTATTCATGCAATTTAGATCTCACTTATCTGTTGTATTTAGAAGAATAATACACAGTTTACTCTGAAGTTTGTTTTTCAGCATCTAGGAAACCACACATAAAACCAAAAGATGCCAAGGGCTTGAAAATGAAAAATGTTCCTTTGGGTGAACCAAAATATATGAAATTGGAGGCCTTCAGAGATTCATGCTGCCTCAGTTTCTCAGAACTATGAGAGAACTTTTTCTTTGTAGTTGGATATGTGTGTTCCTCTTTATTACGAGTCAAATTTTGAGATTAGTTCTAGGCTTGCACACAAATTTAGGAGAAGATAGATTTTGCTTATTGAATCAGTAAGTATTTTTCCTGGAAAGCATTTTCTCATTTTAATATATTCCTGTCCTTCAGGAATATATTCTCCCATGCACAGGAGGATTATTCTTTGTAACCGTCTCATGACAGAGAAATAGCAGATCTGAGATTACAGTCTCCTGGAACCAGAGCTTTGCCTAAACCAGCAAGTCTGACTGAGGGCTTTCATGTCTAAATTAACTTATAATGACCCTTTTCCCTAATGACTGTCTCGTTAGTGGGTTGAGCCAGTTTGCAGTTGACTCTATCAGACCTTAAAGACACGTCAAAAGTCCCTGAGCTGCCTTGATCTCTCATTTGTGCTGGTGGAAAGCTGGAATCACTCTGTCACAGCCAGTGGAACTGTGAAGATACAGAGATATTAAGAAAAAAAAAGTTTTCCATCTTTAAAAGTCAGTTAATAAAATCATAAGAATGTGTGTTTGCATACATCTGCAAATTAAGATGGGTTGTAGTTGGTAACAGACACTTCAACTGAATGACAATCGACTCTTTGGACACCTCCCAAAATTAAATTAATTTGAAACATCTTGCCTGAAAATTTTAAAAACAAACCCCTCTTTATCTTTCATGTTGTGAGCTATTTAAAAATATTGCATGTTTAAAAATATATTGAAAATATGTTTTTATACAGTCCACTCCACCCAAGCATAGGGTGCCACATTTTTAATCCTTTTAAGAATTCATTATTTCTAGAAAATCACTTCTGCCTAATTTATCCCATGAAGAGGTTTTAACAGCAATTGCTATGATTAAAAACATGAAGGAAAGGGAGCTAGCATAGCAATATTCACAAGTAATATTTCCCATTTACCTCTTCAGGGGCCAATGTGCTTTGTCACCGAGCAGAACTTGGGAAGTGAAGTAAATCCATAACCCTTGTCCAACAAAACTGAAGGAGAGGGATAACCAGCTGCCTGAATTCACTGTGAGAAATGTGAGATCTGGGGCTACAAGCCACATTTTTTTTTTCTCTAAAATTTGATGATGTTAGGGGGAAAAAAATGCCTTGGCAACCCAGAGTAGTTTAGAGACCTGAAAGAAGCATATGGTGGGTGCAGATTTTGTGCACTAAAACTCATAAATCCCAAATTACTCATAAATACCTAATTGTGTGTAATAGCAACCAAGGGGGCTCTTCTCAGGGATCACAAAAAACTCAGTAATTATGTTTTGGTTGCTAATAGCTTAAAACAATGTTACGTTCACCAATGTTTTTTTAAGAGAGGTGTATGTTGTGTTATTTATCCCCTCTCTTTGGAGGATACATCAATGCTGATCACTGTAACAAAGTGCAAACAATGAACGTGGAATTCAGCAAGTTATTGGAAAGACAAACAGAAGTGCACACAGCCAGGAAAGGGATTAGGATTTCCTGAATTTCTCTTGATAATCAGGAGTGTAATGATCGCAGCTGGTCTTCTCAGATATAAACTTTCATTTATGCAATATATTTCTGACCCCTTTCTTAATGTCTTCTGACAAAGAAGGTGCTGACAAATTTTGGGGCGAGGAAAGCAGTTTAGTCCATAGAACACTGGGCTAATGAGCTGTTAAAGCATTCTCTGCAGCTTTGGAGAGATGATGAAAAAGTAATTCAAAATAGAATAAGTGATATGGCAATGTGGTAGTTTACCTAGAGGGGTATTTATTTCTTTCCTTATCTCCACCCTATGTCAATTTTTATTGGCAGCTTAAACAAAGTTGGAACAGCACTGCCCAAGGCAAGTGTGTGATGAATGAGAATAATTTCAAAAAAGAAATCAGAGAATCACAGAATGGTTTGGGTTGGAAGGGACCTTAAAGCTCATCTCATTCCACCCCTGCCATGGGCAGGGACACCTTCCACCAGCCCAGGTTGCTCCAAGCCCCTTCCAACCTGGCCTTGGACACTTCCAGGGATCCAGGGGCAGCCACAGCTTCTCTGGGCAACCTGTGCCAGGGCCTCACCACCCTCACAGGGAGGAATTTCTTCCTAATATCCCATCTAACTCTGCCCTCTGTCACTGTGAAGCCATTCCCCCTTGTCCTGTCCCTCCAGGCCCTTGTCAAGAGTCTCTCTCCATCTTTCCTGTTGGCCCCTTCAGGCCCTGCAAGGCCACATTTAGGTCACCCCAAAGTTTCTCTTCTCCAGGCTGAACAATCCCAACTCTCCCAGCCTTTCCTCCCAGCAGAGCTGTGTCACCTGCACTGCTCAGCTTGGTGTTATCTGCAAATAAAACAGTGAAGAGTGGACATTTAGGTTTGTTGTTTGTTTTAAATCCTTCACCTACACAATGTTTTCCCAGTCTGAGTCAAGAATAATGAACAAATGATCCTCAGTGTCCATTGTCAGCTAAGCCCAGATGGTTCAGTGCTTTTCATCAATCAGTTGCCTCGATGTGGAGAGGTAAAATAATGTCCCATTCAGTTCAGGAGCTAAATGGGGGAGCTCTCCCCACCCCAGTGCTCACCTTTGCTGCTGAAGGCAGGGATCAGGTGAAGGGGTGAAAGCCCACACAGAGTGGGGAGAGTTGAGAAGGTTCTTGCAGCACGAGATTCTGAAACTGAGCTTCATTCTCTGCTGCATCTCAGTTATTGAGAAATGATCCATAATTCCTGCTCCTCTGGGGAATTTTGGAGTGCTGCTCCTCTTTGAAAGGTCTTCAGCACTGGCTCCATTGGCTATGAAGTCTCTGTGTTCATGTAGTAGAAAGTGAAAAATGCTGAAACTTTTTCAAAGAATACATTTAAATCCATTCATGCCCTTGTCTAATACATCTTAAAGCTTTAATTAAGAACACATAGCTAATGCCAGCTTTATTATAAACACAGGAAATCAAATTCTCATGATTAGTCTTCAACTCTGAAAAAAGATCAAAAGGAAGCAGATGCACTGAAAGTCTTTCTCAAAATCAAAAATCATTGTATTAATCTGCTTTACTGGATGGCACACAGGTGCCAGAAGATTAGAAAATTCTTTTTAGGAAAGTTCTCAGCTTGACTTCAGCAGGTTTATTGTCAGAAGTCAGGTTTGCAGGTCACAGAGGAAGCTCTTATTTGCCAGCTGAGTGCATTATTATTAGCATTATTAATTGGCATTATTATGTGTAATACTTGTATATGTTATGCACAGAGATGTCTATTCTGAGCATCCCCATCCTACTGTTCCCACGATCCATGCTGTGCTTGGTGGGATTTCTCACCCTGTGTTTCTGTCTGCCTCAGTCTGATGTTAAATAAGTTTTAGCATTTGTTTGTGAATTATTAGTTATTATCTCTTCAGAGATACTACACCAAGTATTTATATATGCTAATGTATTCCTCAAGATTCTTCCAGGCTGTGCTATACCTATGGCAAGAGAATATTGCAGTAATTATTTTGAATATTATGAATTTCTCAAGGATCAAATAAACTGTGCCTACAGGCTTTCTCCATGATCTGTCTTCTTTTCAGGTGAAAGACCATTTCCACCCCATCAGAAAGTGAATATACATCGATGTGCGCTCTACCTAAGACTGAATGGATAATTGCTGCAACCTGCCTGACCACTGGCTAATGTTATTTGCAGTTACAGGTTCCCTCTGTGAATGTTAAGAAGAGATTAGAGGTATGACTTTCATTTGAAAGGTACTCTGGTTATATTTGTGAAGGCTTGTTTGAACCTATTTTGCACAAGGTTTGCCAGTCTTTTTAAATGGAATTCAAGAACTTCTTCAACCTTTGGACAGACTGCAAACACTCTGTGGAGTCTCTAAAATTCACAGAACAGATGATGATGCACACACCATCTTTGAATTTGGTGTCCATCTTTAGTTTTATTTTAAAGACATTTTGCCTTCTGTTGAAAGATCCTTTGTTTCAATTACTGTATAAACCTGGCAAACATCTCTTATCTGCTCACATCTCTGCACACTCACACTCTTTATTCTTTGTGTGCCCTTGGGTGGCTTTCCCCCATGTGGTTCAATTCATATCAACAGTTGTGATTGAAGAACCTTCATTTCTTTACTGCTCTTTTTGGTTTGTAGTTAAATGACTGGGATTTGAAATCAATGAGGCTCCTTCTCAGAAGTTGTTCAGCACTAGTTAGGTCACGTTCCTTGTGCATAATAAGGCACTGAACAAGTTAAGGTTAAATGGATTTTTTAATCAATACATACAGACCAAGAACCAACTCGATGTAACAATTTTTCCTTTCACCCCTTTCTTTTTAGAACAATTACTGATGAAAAGCATTTCAGGAACCATTTCTTATGGCTCACATAATTTTTTCATGCTTGTTTAACAGTTATTTTATTCCACCATTTGCATTAGGGTACAAGTTCTTTGGGATAAAGCCCTAAGGATGGATATTGCTGGTATATGAGCTAAAAACTGTGTTGCCACTCAAATAGTGAAATGATAAAACACACCAAAAGACCTACAGCTTCAGAAAGCAGAGTGGAAAACTTATTGTAGATTTGCAATCACTGTATAAGCAAAAAAACCCCAAGATTTAGATCATAGAATAGAATCCCAGAATCATTAAGGTTGGAAAAGACCTCCCAAGGTCATTCAGTCCCCCCTTTCCGTGGTGCCCACCTTGTCCCCCAGCCCAGAGCACTGAGTGCCACGTCCACTCCTTCTTTGGACACCTCCAGGGGTGGGAACTCCAAACCTCCCTGGGCCTGACCACCCTTTCCAGGGAGAAATTCCTCCTGCTGTCCAACCTGAGCCTCCCCTGGCACAGCTGGAGGCCGTTCCCTCTCCTCCTGTCCCTTGTTCCCTGGGAGCAGAGCCCGACCCCCCCCTGGCTCCCCCATCTCTGATTATTTATTTTTAATTTAAGATTTGTTTGGAAACGGCACTATATGGCACTACATTAGCACAATGTGAATTTGGTGACCATGAACTAATTAAAGGTAAAACAAGGTGGGCTGAGGCATTGCACTGAGAGAAGTAAAATGGTTCCCAAGATGCACTTTATTTTCTTATACCCACTGTAGAGAGTTCCAACCCTGTTGATTTCCTGCCAACAGTGCTTTTGCCATTTCAGCATCTGGAAGCCTCGTTGTTAAATAATCAATATTTATTATTAAACATGGAGAAACATTTACTAAACTTTCCTTGGAGATTTTTCCTGACATACCTTTGACATCCCTTTGTTAATGAAAACTCTCTGAGCTGCTTTTCAAAATTGTTCAATGTATTTGCAGAAAGGAGGGCAGGAGAAGAGACTTTTCTAGTTCCAAACATCTCAAAATTAGCCAGATACAATAAATAGTGCTTAGCAAGTAAAATCTTGAAATTAGCATACAACATTATGATATTACCTCTCTTAATAGTCTTAAACTTTTTTTTTTGTTAAAAGAAGAGTAATTCTGAGTAATGCCATTGGAAGTCCATGGGAAAAATCCCACTTCCTTTATTGAGGAGCAGAGTCTCGTAAGCATTTATTTCTTCTTCCAAGATATTCTGAGTGGTTCTGAGTTTTTATTCTGTTCTTTGCTGTAGATTCATAAACTGTTTAAACCTTTCTTGCTGTGATCTGATATTCTTAGCCTGGTATTAAAAGACTTGTCATTCCTTCAAATTTCACAACACGAGTGAAACATTTCATCTTTCATTTTTTTCATGTATAAAAAGATTTTGCTTATTAAAAAGAAAAAGGATCATATTCTAGATATCTGCTATCAAGGGCAGATTGGTGACATTTTAATGTCACCCAAACATTAATCAAAAGCTGAGCTTTTGTGAAATCTTATTCTGAAATATGTTAATAGCATGTGCAATGTCCATTTCTTTTATGAAACTGGAAAAATATGAATTTTATAAAACTGGAAAAATATGGATTTTCTGCGCAATCAAAGGAGACACACAAAGTATCCCAATGGTGTGTGCTCCTGTGAGACTCTTTGTCTATCCAATTAAATATTTCATTGGGTTTGGGCAAATTCTGGGCTTGATTTTTAATTATAGGGGAAAAACATACAATAGGCAGTTCTTTAGCCTATAAAAAACCTGCATTTGACTTCAATCCAGGTTTCTCTCCTTGTATGTTTTTTATAATTATGTAAATAAAAATTACTTTTAAATAGAGAGACATATATATATATCAGGAGATATATGTGAGTGATTTGTGAGTGATGTTTGTGATATATGTGAGTCAGGACTTAAACTTGTTCAGTCACTTACGTATTGCAGAACTGAGGCTCCTGAAGAATCCCATTTTTATCACTAAATGAAGGTAATTTAGATAATTAAAGTCCAGCTAAACGTGTGGAATTCTTGAATAAGTTCCTTGTTTAACCAACACCTCTCAGCCCACTGCTGTGAAGACAGTTTTTCCTTTACTTTCCTCCCTGGCTCAGATAAAACTGTTCTGTGCTGTTACCTGGTGCAATTCTAAGGAATTCATTGAAGATCCCATTGTATTTGTGCTGAATGTGGAAGGAACCCACCAACTAACAATCTCCCAAATGTTTTGGGATGAGAGGAAGAAACAAACTGATCCCTTGAGCTTTCTCCTGAATTAGCATCAGGAGAAGCTCTAGTGGGAAAAGCACAGTAAATCTCACCCATTAGTGCACATCCCCTTGGAATCAGGGGGTCTGCTGGGATTCTTACAGAGATAACCCAGGCAAGAGCCCAGCAACCTTCCTGAATGCCTGAGTGACAGGCAAGGCTGACACCACCCCCTGACACAGGCTTTGGCTCCTCTTTGCAGCAGGGGAGTTTTTAAGGTGAGAAACGTGGCATTCACTGCGAATTGCAGAGAGAGAAGGTCAGAAGTGAGTGATTGTGTATTTACTAAGAATCCAAAGGCTTCAGTTACTTCACTGAGATATGAAACTTTCAGAATTTCCCTGGCTCTGCAGTAATCAAGATAACCTTCAAGTCAGTCTTGCAGAACTATCATGAACGTTACCAGCTGAGGCAGAAAGTTTGCCCATCTCTGCTGTGCTGTGGCAGCTGATGGATTTTGAAGAAGAAGAAAATCCCTGGTGATATTTTATTTACCTCTTAGAAGAAAATCAGTTGTGAGGGCAGAGTGTTTGTGTGGAATCCTCACAGAATGGTTTGGGTTGGAAGGGACCTTAAAGCTCATCCAGTCCCACCCCCTGCTAAGGCAGGGACACCTTCCACTAGCCCAGGTTGCTCCAAGCCCTGTCCAACCTGGCCTTGGACACTTCCAGGGATCCAGGGGCAGCCACAGCTTCTCTGGGCAAACTGGGCATTTTGCAGTGCCCTTGTTTGCACCTCTGGAGATAGTTCCTTATTTGTGAAAGAGAAGAGGAAGGATTCCAATACCAGCTGGTTTAGTTGGGTTTTTTGGTTGCCTTTACGTGTGACCAGGAGGGGTACGTTTTTTTCATCTGGAAAAGCAGGTCTGTTGGGACAGTGTAAAATCCCACCTTGAATTGTAAAGCTTTAGCAAATACTCTTCCAGGATGAGGAACATTACTACTGGAGAGGCATTTTGCACTTTTTTCAAACACTTCCCTATAGGAACATTTGTTGCCTTCCTTCCCAGTCACAAGGGTAGAATCCTGGGATTAATCATTCGTAGGCTAAATCCTTTAGTCACAATCTTCTCTTTTAAAACTGTGCTTTCTCAACGGTCCCAATTGATTTTGCCACAAGTAGTAAAATTTCCTTTGGGAGCTCTTGCTAATTCAAGTGACTCAAAACAGCTCATTCAAGACAACCCTACTGTTTATTCACCCAGAAGAACATATGAAGGCCTTTTCCTCTGGGGTTTACATTAACTTTCCCACTTTTCTGAAAGTTTAAGCTCATGCTTGACCCAGATACCTTGAGTTCAGAGCTGGGAGACACAGCATCTCTCTCTCCATAAAATATGACATCCCACTCTTCCCTTCCCAGTTTGGGACAGCTCTGCCGAAGAGACTGTCATCCCTGTGAGATGAACCACAATCCATTTCTGCCAACTTGGTCAAAAATAGACTAATTTATCATAGGGAAGTCCACAGTGGTTGAAAAAAATAAGTGGTCAGTTTTAATTTCTTATCAGGATATTTTTTAGTAACCTACATTTAGAATTAGGAGTGAGTGTAAGCTGAAAAAGAAGTCTCAGACACAGGATTTAATCTGCTCTGATTGCTGAAATGATGTTTAATTTAGTGAAGAGAAGGCAGAGGCACATGTCAGGGTACTTCTCGAGTATTTTAATTAGAAACTGCTGAAACATTTCTAGGTTTTTTTTTTTACACCTTTGTGTAATATAAGGGCTTAGATAAAAGCCAGTATAGCAGTCTGCTCTTTTCCCAGTGTTCAGGAATGTCAGGACATGTGTCCCTGTTCATTCCAGAGTCTGGGCTGCTCAGTTTGTGTTCTCTTGGGAAGTCAGGACCCCTCCCCTTTGACAACTTCAGTTTTTCTAGTGTTTGAGTCATCTTGTCATCCTGTGTCATGGCATCAATCCATCTCCTGCTACTATGTGTGGTTTTTGTGCCATCCTTAATATACATCCTTTGACTCCACTATTACACTTAATTTTTTTTATTTGATTTGATTTTGGGGCCCTAAAGATGCCAAATTTCAAAATATGACTGGCATTACCAAGTGTAAACTCTTTAAAAATGTTGTTTCTTGTAAGAAGCTCATTTTGATGTTAAATAAATCTTGCACCACCACCTGCTTTTCTTTCTCGCTTTGGCTAAAATCAACATTATTCTAAAGGCGCTGCTTTTAAAGTTTGGGAGTGAAAGATAATTTCATTTTACCATTTTTGGATTTTCTAAAATTGAAAAATAAAAGGTCTTTATCTTTTCTTCTGCCTTCCCCACCCAAGTCTAGTACCAGACACAAGCAAGGAAATGGGATTTCAAATTTTCTATCCAGACCTACTCTACCGGAAAAAAAAAAATATTTTCTGTTTGAAGTGGCGAATTTGTTTAACTTAACTTGATAAAAGCTAGAATTGGTGACAAGATGATTTAATACAGCCCTTGCTAACAACTTGCAGACATTACTAGTGTGTCAAAACAACATTGCTGGAGGCACTCTGGTATCAGGCTGGCCTGATAACTACAATGCAGGGAAACAGCTTTTTGGCAGCTATTTTATTCCTGAATGCTGCTGATTAAAGGGAGCTTGAGCCACTATTCTTTTTTTTGTCCCCCCTGATATTTTCACTCAGGTGGATTTTTATTTTTGTTTACAAATAGAAAGGCAAATATTTAAAAATCAATACAACTGAAAACCTGGAAGCCTGTGTCTTTAGTAGATGTGAACTGGAATTTTAGGTTTAGTTTTTCTCCTACTGCTGTGTCTCTGCTGGGATCTGCAGCTCGGGGATACTTTGCAGCTAAAGAATTTTTGGTTTTTTGTCTTTGGCCACCTCCTCCAGGAGATGTGTATATGATCAAAAAGCCTAGACTTGATATGGGAGTAATTATTCTTGTCATTTTAATGGGTGTAAAGTGGCGTTTGCTGATATACATACATATAAATAGTTTTAATGGATGGTGTTGGACTTGAATCTTCTTCCTTTGATTTAAGAAACCTGTTGGGCTCAACCACAAATGCTATGCAAAACCTTCAATTTTGATGTGAAATAGAAATGCCATTGAATTTTAAACTGTATCTTATCCTTTCCCAGTTCAGTGCATTGATAATGTCCTGTAAGCAAAGAATTTGAAAGTGGAACTTTTCCCTTTGCTTTTCTTCCTGTGTTCACCCAGGAAACCACTGCTTTTTAGTTTGCATGCTTTATATTAGGTTTTCCAATTATGACAGCATTACACATCACAAGTGTGAGGTCGAGTTTTACTCGTAAAACGTGCTATTTTGATTATTTTTTTAATTGTTTTGCATATCCTGTGTACAGGCAAACGTGTGGGAGAGATTTGTGTAAGATGGGATGGAAGGTTGCGGGTGCCAGAAATCAAAGCTCGAAACTCGAAGCCCTGGGATTGCTCAGAGGGGGATTTGTTCATGTTCTTCTCATCCCCAGAACGGCACAGACAGGCAAGCAGTCAATTTTGGGAATGCATCCTGTGCTTGTGTAGACATCTGTTGTTCATGGTGCTACAGCCCCTTCTCCTGCTGAGCTGGAGTGGGCAACACAAACACAAGGTTCTCCTACATCTACTGGGCTCTTTGAGGTGCTGCTTTTAAAATACAACAGAGCTGCTTCCTGACACTGAGAACAGCTGCTTTTGTGCTGTGTTTGTGTGTGTTGTGGTGCAGGTAGCTGAGCACAGGTACCTGTTGCTGTTTGGGACACACTGGTGTGACCGGGGCACCCAGAGCAGCCGTGGGGCAGTGAGGGTGGGTGACACTGTTCTAGAGCAGCAAGTGAATGTTTATGTAGAGAAGGTGTCACTAGATACCTACCTTAGTAATCTCAATTATTTCCCAAAGCTCATTCAGAACTAACTCAGGAACATGCATTAGACAGGTCTGCAAAACGTATAGAAAATATCACTAAGTCCTGTGCCAGTTCTGAGCCTCTCATGACAAGAAAGACATTGAGGGGCTGGAGCATGTCCAGGGAAGGGGCTGGAGCAGCAGGAGGGGCTGAGGGAGCTGGGGGGGCTCAGCCTGGAGAAAAGGAGGCTCAGGGGGGACCTTCTGGCTCTGCAACCCCCTGACAGGAGGGGGGAGCCGGGGGGGGTCGGACTCTGCTCCCAGGGAACAAGGGACAGGAGGAGAGGGAACGGCCTCCAGCTGTGCCAGGGGAGGGTCAGGTTGGACATCAGGAGGAATTTCTCCCTGGAAAGGGTGGTCAGGCCTTGGCAGGGGCTGCCCAGGGAGGTGGTGGAGTCCCCACCCCTGGAGGTGTCCAAGGAAGGAGTGGAGGTGGCACTGAGTGCTCTGGGCTGGGGAACAAGGTTGGACTTCATGGTCTTGGAGGTCTTTTCCACCATTAATAATGCTGTGATTTTATAATACCTCAGTGGAGTGAAATGCAAAAAGTAGTTAAAAGTGATGAAGAAATGAAATCACAGAGGAAACACTGTAGATAACACATGGCAACTCTTATTTTGCTATGCCTTGTTTTCAAGTGAACAGGTCTTTGTGTTTTAAATTGTAGGGACACTAGTAATAACTGATTACATGGTTCCAGATGTTGCATCAGTAGTCACAGATTTAAAGATAACCCTTGATATTGTCTAAGGGCTAAATTGCCTTCAATTTCCACTCTCATTAGTATTTATATGTATGTGAAATGTCCCATCTCAACACTGCACTGCACATTTACATTCTAAACTCTGATATATGTTGAGTTACAGAACAAAATGCAAAAGATGTGTCAGTTCTGTGGCACATAAAAAAGAAGAAGTGAAATGGGCCCTTTCCTTGTACTCTTGACTTATCCATTCAAGCATTTTAACTGGCAGACTCCTTCTAATCCCCTGACAGCACCTGGAGGGGTGCTGGTAGAACACCAAAGGGATGGTGGGAGGATATGACATATGACACCAGGGCAAGATCAGAACTCAGACAAATGAAATCTGTCAGGCAGCTCCTCAAAGCCTGCCACAGTTCTTATCACTGCTTGGTTGAGCTGGCTTGATACACAGACTTATTGTATTATTCAGCTGGTTTGATTTTCCTTTTTATGACAACCTTACCCTGGAGACCATCCATCTCCTTGCAGTGTTGGAGAGCGACTCGAACTGAATGATATTTCAATATAATTTATAATCCTATAGTGTAAACAGAAGTGATGGTTGCTTCTAACCACTGTGAAGAATTCCAATAGGTGCATTTCATCTCTTGTTTCTTGGAGGATTGGAAATACTTTGGATTTGGGAAGTTTTTCATAGCTTAGGATTGTAAGTCTTATAGCAGAAAAGCTGTGAAATACCCTGAAAAAGGCAGCATTTTTTTCCCAATGTTCCCAGGCAGTTAATGGTGCATGTGAACAACTACAGCTGCAACAAATTATTTGCCAAAAATTCAAATGGTAGTTATTATTACCAGCTTTCTGGATAACGTGCTGGAATGAAGGGCTTAGCAGAAAAAAGTTGAGCTCAAGTGAAAGATCTGGAAGAAATCAGACAGGGTTGTCTTCTGTAAAACAAGCATTGACTGAGGAACTGTTTTGGTTTTCACTCCTCCCATGAGCAACATCGTATTTTTGTTCTGGTTACCTTTGGGTCAGGCCAATAATGATATTTGACATGAATTAGATTGATCCATCTTTCTCAACTACGTAGCACAAAAACAGGAACCAGATTTAGTGTTTATATAAGTTGTGGCTGCCCCATCCCTGGAAGTGTCCAAGGCCAGGTTGGACAGGGCTTGGAGCAACCTGGGCTAGTGGGAGGTGTCCCTGCCCATGGCAGGGGGTGGAATGAGATGATCTTTAAGGTCTCTCCCAAGTCAAAACATTCCATAAGTCTGTGAAATAATTAAAAATAAATTTTATCATGTGGAGCCTTGTTTAACCATAATTGGTTAAGTTTCAGTATATTTTTGAAATAAAGCATATAAAAATCTTTAATGAAGCAGTCTGCAATTCAGTGTTTTATTTTTCTTTTTATTAATACAGTTACATGTGTAAAGTACAAAGGGAGGCAATGTACAAAGGCTGTAACTGAAATAGAAGTGTACAATATAGCTCAGTCTTAATCCTGTTAAGTAATTCTATTTGCTGATGCAATACAAGGCAAGTCAAGAATACACAGTCTTTTTTGCACACATGTCAAATGGCTCTATAATAATTCAAATGCTGACAACTGGCATTGTTCTCTGACTGGCAAACAAAACAACTATTTCGGTGTTTGATCCATTTTTTTTTATTGTGACTGTGTAAAATGACATAGTGCATCAAACATTTATAAAAAACGGGAAAAGTTTTTCTTCTATTCTGTGTTCAAATGAACTAACAACTGCTGCCAGATTCACATTTAGCAACACCTAAACAACAAACAACATTAAAAATAAATCCTTCTCCTGCCTGGCCAGGTGATTTCCTCTGACCAACGGTGAGAGGTGCACTGTTTTCTTGATCTTGGTTTAGTTAATACAAGCAGCCCACAAAACAATATGTTTCTTGGAAGACCCCATTTCAACCTCTTTGCCACTGCTCTGTTCTGGTATGTTAAAGCCTCAGAATCACAGAATCACAGCATTATTAGTGGTGGAAAAGACCTCCAAGACCATCGAGTCCACCCTGTGCCCGATGCCCACCTTGTCCCCCAGCCCAGAGCACTCAGTGCCACCTCCACTCCTTCCTTGGACACCTCCAGGGGTGGGGACTCCACCACCTCCCTGGGCAGCCCCTGCCAAGGCCTGACCACCCTTTCCAGGGAGAAATTCCTCCTGCTGTCCAATCTGAGCCTCCCCTGGCAGAGCCTGGCACGTTCCCTCTCCTCCTGTCCCTTGTTCCCTGGGAGCAGAGCCCGACCCCCCCCGGCTCCCCCCTCCTGTCAGGGAGTTGCAGAGCCAGAAGGTCCCCCCTGAGCCTCCTTTTCTCCAGGCTGAGCCCCCCCAGCTCCCTCAGCCCCTCCTGCTGCTCCAGCCCCTTCCCAGCTCTGTCCCTTCCCTGGACACACTCCAGCCCCTCAATGTCTTTCTCATCATGAGGCTCCCAAAACTGACCCCAGGATTTGGAGGTGCCTCAGCTGTACCAGCACAGGGACAGTCACTGCCCTGGTCCTGCTGCCACACTATTGCTGGTACAGCCCATGTGCCCTTGGCTTTCCTGCCCCCCTGGGCACACCTAACTCACGTTCAGCCACTGTCACCAGCGCCCCCAGATCCTTTTCCAGCTTTCCAGCCCCTCTGTCCCAGCCTGGAGCTGCAGGGGGTTGTGGTGACCCAAGGGCAGGACCCAGCACTTGACCCTGTGGACCCTCGCTCTGCTGTCCTCAGCCCATGGATCCAGCCTGTCCAGACCCCTCTGCAGAGCCTTCCTGCCCCCCAGCTAAACAACCCCCCTGCTCAACTTAGTGTCATCCTTGAGTTTACTGAGGGTCCCTCAATCCCCTCATCCAGGTCATCCATAAAGATCTTAAACAGGAGCAGCCCCAACACTGAGCCCTGGGGAACCCCACTGGTGACCAGTTGCCAACTGGATGTGGCACCATTCACTCCTATGTCACTTAGCTCATGCTGTGATTAGAGAAAAATAACGAACAACGTTCCTAAATGTCTTTTTTTTTTCTGATTTTAAAAGAATAAATGCTGCTAAGAGAAATTTCTGGGGAAAGGATGGTCACTGAATGCTACAAGGAGATATTCCAGCACCACTCACAGGAGGTTTTGCACTGGCACCAGTCAGGTTCAGAAAAGTTAACCCACTGAGGCAAACAAAGGAGACAGAGCTCTTTTTTATTATTATTATTATTATTATTATTATTATTATTATTATTATTATTATTATTATTATTATTATTATTATTATTATTATTATGTGTGTTTGGGTGGCAGAGCTCAGATGTTAGTAACTGTTACATGTTCATGCATTTGTCTGGTGAGTCTAAATCTTCTTTACAACCTTCCTACAACCTTGCTTAGTTTTATGCTGGATTTTTTCTCGGAATACAGTCAGTCTCAGCAACGTTCAGACTTCAGGAAAATTTGGTTTAGAGTTAAAATAATTAATTGGTAAAGCAGAGACAAAATCAACAGGACTGAGAGTTGCTTAAAGAAGATTTCAATTCAGTCTTTCCTCTTACTCTGCCTTAGACTAACTTTTTGACCCAGCAATAAAATGTAACCAGTATTTCATCTACCTAGAGTCTGAGAATTTAATCTTTCTATTTTCCTTTGTTTTTCAAAAGGCTCCCTGAAACAAAAATGGCTCACTTCACGTTGCAAATCAAAATAAATTAAACTCCTAAAGTTCTAGAACTGGTGAGGAAAAAGGAGCAAGTTTTAGTTTTAATTTGATCTGTACAATTTTTCTTAGTTTTTATTGTCTGGTTCAGCAGTTGAATCAAAAAGTAAATTATTCAAACAGCTCTAATGATACTCTCCTTCAGAATAAAGATTAAGCCATACTGTTTCCTGAAGGGGTACTAATAATTGTGCTGCCCAGGAGTGGCAGTAAGCCTCTTAGCACATAAGCAAAAATTAGGTATATATTATATATTATTAGAGAAAATAATATGTTAAAGGGACCCATCCCCTGGCTCATTTGTCTGGAGAACAAAATCTGTAGAAAAATAATCATTTTGCTTATCAACCACAACTTGGCAAAGGGAAGGTCTGTGTATTTTGTCTTTTCCATAAAAATCCACATATCATAAAACACCTCTAGTGAGGAAAGCTGTGTCCATCTTGTCTAGGAGGCTGGTGCATTTTGGCATGAACATTCCATACCCATCAATAAGCAGAAGCTTCCATATCCTGGAGTGACATCATAGCAGAATATGTGTGAAACAGAGCAAATAAAGTCAATTTTATCTCAGTTTTTGGGAGCATTTGGCTACATCATTTTATTGCTATGATAGCTTTATCTCTGAAACATATCTGAAACAATTATATGCATGGAAAATTATCATGTGAAGGGCTGCTTTTATATAGGGTAGCACCTAACTGTGGCTTTCCTGTGCCTGAAGGGAGCTGACAGGAAAGGTGGAGTGACAGGACAAGGGGGAATGGCTTCCCACTGCCAGAGGGCAGGGTTAGATGGGATATTGGGAAGAAATTCTTTCCTATGAGGGTGGGGAGGCCCTGGCACAGGTTGCCCAGAGAAGCTGTGGCTGCCCCTGGATCCCTGGAAGTGTCCAAGGCCAGGTTGGAGGGGGCTTGGAGCAACCTGGGCTGGTGGAAGGTGTCCCTGCCCATGGCAGGGGGTGGGACTGGATGAGCTTTAGGGTCCCTTCCAACCTGAACCCACAGCCTGGGAATGCAGGAGTAGGAGAAGGAAGAACAGGGTAGTGGGAAGAGGAGTGCTATAGGGGAGGGTGCAGCATTAGGGGAACATGGGGTTGGCTGTTAATTTGAGAGGAGAGGTGTCATACAAAGGCATGAGTGTAAACTCCTATTTCAAAGATTAGTCTTCCTAAAAATAGACCAGTACTCCCACTTTGTACTTGGGTTTGGAGTTTATCTGCATTGAGTCAGTAACGTAAGAACCAAAAGCCACGTTGTTGAGGGCATATACATTTAAAAAAAAAAAGGCAGCAAAGTGTCCTTACCCCATCAAAGTGTCCTTACCCCATCAAAGTGTCCTTACCCTATCAAAGTGTCCTTACCCTATCAAAGTGTCCTTACCCAACCTGTGGCTCCCCCTTTGGTTGCTGAGGACATGTTCATGTTTGGATTTCGGTTTCCCTCACCAGTGAACGTTTCCTTTCTCACTGTGCAGACGTGCAGTCTTTCCACTTCATACTGAACTGGAGACCTTGAGGAAACACAACACTGAGTGACTTCTCCCTGTTGGAAAAGCCTTAGAAAATCCAGCCAGCTGGAGCCAGCCCAGGGCACTACCAGGGGCAGTAACTGAGGAGCCAAGAAGGGGCAGCAATTTCTAGTGCACCCCAAGCAAAGCTCCCCGTGCTCTGTAGAGCTACAATGAGCTGGAGGGAGCTCTGAGCAGCCTGGGCTGGGGGAAGGGGGCCCAGCTGTGGGGGTGCATCCCCCCCTCACCCACCTGTGGCAGGGAGGTGGAACAAGATGAGCTTTAAGGTCCCTTCCGACCCAAACCGTTCTGTGATTCTGTGATTCTTGCAGAGCTTTACTGCTTCCACTTCTGAAGATTGGCATAAGTTATCTTGGACATCGTGGCTCCTGATAAAGTTACATTGATAAGAAACCAACATGTCCTCCTTCCTCCTTACCCCAGCATAAATTTTTCTCTGTCCTCTGAGATCACCACTTAGTTCCCAGTTCCCTCCTCTTTCTTCCTCATCAGATTTTAAATTCTCGAGGCAGGGATCATCCCTTTTCTCCAGTGCTCTTCTCTTTTCTTCCCTTTCCTCCCCGAAACAGAGAACACTGTCAGAACATTAAAAAAAAAAAAAAAAAAGGGCAAGAAAGAACGCAGTAGCAAATATTCCCTTTTCAGATAGGATCATTACCATAGCACAGCTATCCTTCAGCTACCAGCAGCTGCAAATGGAACAGGGAGATGTTAGTGTTCCCTTCCACTGATCTCATTATACAAACCACTAAGAGGAGCAAGGGAATACATTTGGAGAGCTTTCATGTGGTTAAAGCGACCGGGGAAATTCAGTCTTTGATATCCCCTTGTTCAGTGTATCTGCCTCACTTTGTGCTACCCCTCAAAAAGCAAGGCTGAAAAAATATTAGAGGATTGTTGAAAGGGATTGGAAAAAATGAGAAAAGGCTCTAATTAAAAGGACAAAAATATACTTGGGAAGTGTTTCTCTGTGTTTTTAAGTTCAAAACCAGACCACCTATCCAAATCTCCTCATTAAAAGTCAGATTCAGTTTTCATGCTGAGAGCTTGATCCCAGGTTTCTACCCAGCCAGACAAATACTTATTACTTTGATTCCTACATTACCAAGGTGCCTAACAGCCACTGATTGATGCATGTGTTTGTGAGCTGATGGTCTGGGTAGGCAAAAATCAGCATCCCCAGTTGTTAAATGGGCAATGAAAGCTCAGAGGTCAAGAGATTTGTGCATAATTGCCTGGAATGCAAGGCACAGTCCCTGTCTCTGGAATTCCATGTCACCCAACATAAACCATGAAGGACCTTTCCTTCATCTTTTCTTTTTTCATTTCTTAATCTTATTTTTGATTTTCAACCCCATGGTCTCTGTGCCTTGCTGACTCCCTCTTCTGTTGGCAGGCCCACGATAAGGGGGCCACAGATAAGAACTATGGAAAATTTAGGATAAAAAGCAAAGTTGGTACTAGCCAAAAGTTTTCTTGGGTAGCTGTGGCAGATGGTAAGGCTTGAGGGAAAAAAAAAATGTACCAAAACCTGACAGAATTTATGTGAAATCCAGCTAAAGAAGTGCCAAAAACTCCCAATGGCTCTGTATAATTCATTGCCTTCAGAGTATGAGACTTTATATAACATGGGATAAAAGGATGAAATGGAACCCTTTACATTTCAAGCTGCTGGAGAAATGTGTTTTCTTTAGGTTTTATTTTCTTTTTTCATTAGAAGAGTTTGTTAAGTCCCTGCACAATTCATTCTTGCTCTCCAGAGTATTCAGCTGCACAGTATTTCCTTCTCCAGTGTTTCCAACCGGGGGGGGATGTACTGAAATGTGACAGTAGAATGAGATGTGTGCGTGGCCACTTTGATGGGAATTCCAAGTTGTCCTCATAAATAGCTGTGTGGTTCCCCCAAGAATTTAATTAGTCATTTCATTTGAATTATTCACTTGGAAAAAGATGCACCGGGTAGCTTTTAATCTAATTAGGCTATTAGCTACTAGTAGAAGATGAACATATCTAAATAGAAGGTGAATATGATGTTTCAGTCAATCAATCTGTGAGGTAAAGCACAAAGTTTTGTAGTTCTCCCCATGACCATTAAACCAGAATCACTTAAACCCGAAAAACAAACCTGGAAGTTAAGCTGTGTTGTGTGGAATTTAGCTACATGTTGCAAAATTGAATGAAAAACTTTATAGAGGGCAGAATTGATCTGTATATATAAGAATTAAATATATATATATACCTATGGAAAATATTCAGAGTGAATATATATAAAAATATATTTATTTATGCCTGAAAACATGTCCTCTAAATAAAGTGTAGTTATCAGCTCTTACACAGTAAAAATAAGTACACCTGCTTGAAATTACTAGAATTACAAGGCTATGTTTTAATTTTACTAAATTATTGGGAATTGATGTAAAGATTTATTTCACAGAACAAAAGCACTTAATCAGGACTTAATATTACTGTTCTGTGTCAGTGATAGTAACACTGGGACTTCAGTCTGCATTACTACAATGATTAATTAAAGGCCTTGTTCAGGATGAGTGAACATCATTATTGTTTTTAAATAGGAAAGGCAGATAACCATTACTGATTACTCCTCTATTCCCAGTCTCGCTTTTTAAAGACTAAAGAATACCAAAGTAGGTTGTATAGTTTTCATGAAGCTAAAAATGGAGCCAAGAATAATACTGTTAATATACAACACATACAAAGGTAAAGAGTGAGAGCTGGGTGGGCTTCAAAATTAAAGTTACAAAAACGCTGCACCACTATAAGTGCGAATATTACTGCCATTTTTAGTGATATAAAAGAAATGTAGTGCTCTAGCTTTCCTTTAAACAATTTTTGGTAATTGCACAGTGGTTCTGAGAATGCATTCCTGGATTCAGCAGCAGTGTTTAAAACGTGTACATAAGCACACACAGACTACCTGGCCTAAAGAAAACCCAGAGAGAAATTCTGTAAGCTTGAGTCTTTAAATATATCAGTACGAATACTGAAATGCAAACCTGACCATGAAAATCTACACACGTTTAAAATATTTTAAATAATTATTTAAATATATTCAAATTATTATTTTAAATAATTGAAAAATCGCTGAGAAATGCTGTTGTTGACTTGGCTGAAATCAGGAGTTACAGCCATAAGAACTTTACAGTAAGGCTTCAAGGGGGCACAATAATTTTTAGGATGGATTTCTAGGGAGATATGAAAGCAGAACTCCAAATTTATTTTTTTTTCAGACTCATCTTGCAGAGGACACTTTATTTTGCACGTCTGAGTGGTTGGCTTTGGTTTCCAGGCAGGAGAACAGAGAGTAGATTTCTTAACTCAGTCAACTGTATAAGCAGGTGCAAATTGTTCTGGCCTTACAGCACAGCAAAAATGTATAGAGCTTTTAATGTCATGATGCCCAGCATGGAGCTGGAACTAGGAAGTATTGTAGGAGCACCTATGCAATGTCAGGGATTAGAAAGGAATGTTAGGGAATAGGATTCAAATCAGTCAAGACACAGGTGATAGATTTCATCTTCAGAGAAATCAGAAAGTTGGGGAAACGTACATTTCTGGTTGTGAGAGGCTTCACACTTCATTTTTTCCTGGAAAGGGTGGTCAGGGTTTGGAAGGGGCTGCCCAGTGAAGTCCCCTTCCCTGATCTCTGGAGGTGTCCAAGGAACAACTGGACATGGCACTCAGTGCCCTGGGCTGGGGGACAAGATGGGGATGGGGCACAGGTTGGACTTGATGGTCTTGGAGGTCTTTTCCAGCCTCAGTGATCCTGTGGTTCTGTACAAGTCTGTAGGGTCTTGCTTCGACTCTGTTTTACTGAAGAAGGTATTTATTCCCTTCCTTCAGGGAAGAAATGTGGAACAGGTAATAGTCTGAGCTTTATCAGAGCATCACACAGTTTAAACATGATCAGAAAGGAAGAATAATGTCAATATTGTGTTCTTCTCTGGCAGTTCTTTGACAACAGACCTTAAAATCTCGTTGTCCAGGCTCTCAGCCTCCTTAACTGCTCTGATTCAGTAACATAATTTTGTCCTGCTATATCCCTTCACCTGAGTCTTGCATCCTGTTTTTCCCCTACAGTCATGATTTCCTTCTGGCACAGAAGTCCTAAATACTGCAGGGCTGGAGTGACCATGTGTAACAGCTACAGAGGGAGTAGCTCCCAACAGCCCCTGCACCAAAAGGAGTCCAATAAAAGAGGTATTTTGTTTGGCCCCAGCCATTGCTGCATCATGAAAAGGAGTGGAAGGAACATGTGTCCTTGTAAAGCAACAAGAGCGAGAGCACAGCTCTCCTCTCCAAGCAGCTCTCCTCTGTGTGCAGCCTCCCAGGCAAAGCACAAAAGCACGGGAGGTCAAAGCTATTTGTAGTTATTATAGTGTTAATTTAGAGACATCAATAATGTCAGAGAAATGCTTTCTGAATGAATCCATTTAAAGCACACGTGGTCTGTAAAGATGAAACCTCTATTACGGGAAATGCATGCAGCAATAACAAAACCTCTCCAATCAGCTTTTAAACACAGTATTTTAGAGAAGACTTTTTGGCCACGTGTTGCAAAGAACAGAAAACAACCTTTGTGGTTCACACTGGACCATTATATTCTGTTACCTGTCTTTCAGAAAACTACAATCAGCTTCAGCAGCTGGGCTGAAGCTACATCATAAAGGTCTGAGTGACTAAGAATTCAAATTCAAAAGGAGATGCAAGGAAAAAAAATATCATCAAAAGGCATAAGTTCACAAATAAGTAAAAAACAGGTAAGTAAGAGAGACAATGTGTTTTCTGCTAAAGAACAGAAAGGCCCCATAAAATGAAAGATAAATGGAAGATTCTGGTGGTAAAATGATTGTTCTAATAGCACATAACAAATCATTAAGAAGTGTGTAAATCAGAGCAACTAATAGTTGATCCAAGAGAACATTTTTAAAAAAAAACCCTTAGTATTCAGGATACTACTTGTCTACTTAAAACTTGCAGAAATATAATTGCAAGTGAAACCATGAAGTTGCCATTGCAATATTCTCTCTCCTTCCTTCAAAAGCACTTGCTTCCTTCAGCAACACTGGAGGACTAGAAAATACAATATGGATAAAATCCAGAAATATATCACCACAGAAGCATGAAATCTTTCAGGTATTTGGTGTGGTACAGGTTAAATACATTAATTATTCAGTAGCTAAGGGGTGATCTCAGGGAATAAACCACACTCTTGTTGGTTACAAGTTTGGCAGCAGATGCAGTTACCATCCAGTTGTTTTGTTTGATATTAATGAAAACAGAGCTGAAATGGGATTTGATGCAAAGGGGAAAGATCAAGGTCTGTCTTCTGGCTGATACTTACTACTGCCCTGGGAGAAAAACCTGAATTTTGACCCTTCCTTCAAGTTTCATGGGGAGCTCAGTTAATTTTATAGGTTTTGTTTCTGGTCTGTGGGGTCACCTCAGAAGGGCAGGGTATGATATGTCTCCGTGTGAGGTTACTCAGAACTTAACCTTAAATGCTTAAAAGTAATGTGTTTTTCTGCCTTTTTCTCCTAATTTGGAAGATCCACACTTATATTCCACAACTGCTCTCTCAAGAATCAGACAATCATGGAATCTCAAAATGGTTTGGGTTGGAAGGGACCTTAAAGATCACCCAGTTCCCACTCCCTGCCGTGGGCAGGGACACCTTCCACTGTCCAGGTTGCTCCAACCTGGCCTTGGACACTTCCAGGGATCCAGGGGCAGCCACAGCTTCTCTGAGCAACCTGTGCCAGGGCCTCACCACCCTCACAGGGAACAATTTCTTCCTGATAACTAATCTAATAAGTAATCTAATTTATCTAACTCTGCCAGTTTGAAGCCACTCCCTCATGTCCTGTCTTTCAAGGAACGCATTTCTGATTATTTATTATACACGTCTATAAATCTTTAAGAAAATTTGTGGTGTCTGTTTGGCTTTTTATTAGAAAGATCTGGCAGTTGTATGTAAATGGGTTATTCAGTGTCCAGTGAAGTCACTGAGAGTCATGCATAGAGTCAGGTTTAGTTTTGGAGGAGTTTCCTGGATGTTTTGTCTTGAATCTGTTCTCTGTTATGATACAGTTGTTCTTTCCAAGGTGAATTTTCATTGCCACCACAGTAGAAATTGATAAAACTTGGAGGAATTTTCCATGCTCTGCCCCATCCCCTGATATGTTGGTGAAGGTGATCTGTCATCCAAGGATCGTATCATTTGTCTCCAGCAGCATTAAAAGGAGATTTCCCATTAGACTCCAAGACTCTGCCTGGCACACACGAATCTTTTTTTTATTTGTTTTTAGAGTAAACAAAAATCCTTTACATTTCATTATTGGAAGATTAGGACATTCAAGATTGTTTTTGTGGATTTCTTCTGCCTTTAAACGAGCTCGTATTCTGTTGGCACATCAATCAATTCTATAAAGAAAATATATAAAGGACAAAATTATCGAGCTTATATAAAGATTGAAAGGCTGGAAGCTGAAAAATGTAAATTCAAAGCCATTTAGCTCAGGGACATCAGCTGACTGTAAGTTAAATTTTTTATATATAGCCTGCATCTTACATATATACAATATATATATATATCCAGTGATATTCATCACTCCTACCAGTTCTTCCTTATCCTAAAGGAGAAGGAAACTTTTAGTGCCTTTATATCAAAATTAGTAATAAGCAAGTGATTAGTGTTTCATTATTGTCTGTTTCAGAGTGAAATACTGGATGAAAAATCGCCTCTTAAATTTAAATATTTCTTCATTTCTTCCCCCAAACAGCATTTTCCAGTGTTTCTATGCAGTGTTTTTGCATTAAATACTTTATTTTGTGGTAAGTGATGCATTGCAGGCTGCCCCAAGCCAGGACTGGTTTTTCCCTCACCATTTTCTCTCTCTTTTCCACCCTCAAGTTCTGTTAAAAGTCAGCCAAGCCACCCTCTATTTTTGAAAGCTGGGCACAGAACTGAAACGTCCTTTTTTTTTCCCCCACCTGTAGTAAATGTTCACTCCGGAAAACTAAGCTGGAGCCGCAGAAAAATAGGTCCGTTAAACGTTATTTGCCCAAACAACGCACCACGAACGACTTATTATTCGCTATTTAAATTACCGCAAGAAGAAACGGGATTGAAATATTCAGAACAGCTGCCTGCGATGGTTTCAGCTCCGTATTGGGGGGGACAAAACGAGGTGTTGGACTGGAGGCTGTGCCGCGGAGGGTTGGAGCCGGTCTGTGTGACACCAGTACCATCTTCAGGCGAGGCAGAGCACGGCAGATGAACTTCTCAAGAGCAAAGGCCAGAGCGCAAATCGCTCTGAAAACCATTCGGTTCACCTTGTTCGGGTCTCACGCTGTGTTACAGTAAAAAATTTGGTGTCTTCGCCCGCTCTCGAACCTACAAATGCTCGCACAGTAATAGCAGGTTTTTAAACACGTGCACGGATGTACAGCCTTAATATTCAGGGGGAGAAAAAAAGTGGATTAATTGTCGGGTTGAACACAGACTGAGGGGACAGAGGTGAAAATTAGTAGTCAGTACTCATGTATTAATTTAAAATGTCATAAAATTTACCACTGACCTTGTTAAGCACTGAAAATCCCCACTGCAGCTGAGAATTTATTTGGATTTTTATGTGACTCAAAATTATGGAGAAGAAATCCACTAAGAACTGTGAAGTAAAACCACACCTGGCTGAGGAAACCCCTCAGCGTAAATTGCTGAGAGAGAACTTTGCAGCTACTTGTCCTTCCTTGATACTCTTTCCTAAACAACTGGTTGGAACTCTGAGAGCTGAACAACTAAAGTAAAGGGGGCTTTCACCTGAGCCAGCCCAGGTGTTCTCATTTATGTTGGAAGTGTTGTTGGTAACCAGGTTTTTGGACAGCACTTAGTTAATATGGTGATTTATGCATTTCTAGAAGAATAATTGGACAGTGCACTAATATTGGAAAACCATCCTACCTCATTTTCCCCAGGACACACCAGGTTTAATTCCATCAATTCAAATATTTCAGATCGATTGCAGAATCAATTTTGTTTTCATGCTCCCTGAGAGAAAACCTTCTTCCACTTAAGTCTTTTTTTTCTTTCTTAATACTTTGTTGTCCCTTGACTTAGTAATTTTTTTCAAGTTTCACTAAAATCAGTGTTTAAATGCTGCTTCTAGAAACAATCTGATCTTGCCAATCACTTCTTTGCTGTTGGATAATGTGTGGTACCTTCCAACTTCTACTTATGACATGCCTTTGAAATGGTCACTGGGGAGTGTTACTTCAGATTTTTGTCCTTCACCCCTCAAATTCAATATTTATTATCAATGTGTCGTATGTTTAGGGCATTTAGTACTCTGTATATTAAAATGCCATAGAGTAATTTTAAAATGTCATTTTTTTGAAGATTACAGTAACGGTAAAAAAGGTTGCACATAAAACATGTTCTATTTTATCAGGCTAAGGCTGTATTTTAATGAAGAATTATGGGTATGATGGCTGTTATTGCTGTATAAAACTGCACTGTGGTTCCCAGGAGATTTAGGGAACCTTTTCAACAGTTGGATCTTGAAGTTTTATTTTCTGTTTCAGAAAGGGAAAACTCATTCGAGGCTTTCAGGGTTCAGTGATTTTGAAATTAAGCTGCTACATAGAGCTATCACAGCACTCCTTATCCGTGTGGAAGCCCAAGCCAGATGATCCAAGCTAGAATTGTGTGTCTATAGGTCTCATTTCTCAAGCTACTGCTATGTGGATTAACATGTCAGAGAGAAACTGTAGCATCGGTATGAAATGCCTTTGTAAACAGATTTGCCAGCCCTTCCCCCTGTCCACTGCAAAGCAGGCTGGTTCCTGAAATCCTCATTCATTTTTCCTGGGCACCTGGGAACGTTCTGAAGCAACTCCATGCAAGCAGACTGGGAGTGCTTCTGAAAAGTTTTCAGGTGTCAGAGCTCTGCTGGGGGCAGATCCTGCTTCCCTTCTCTTACTCAGCTTTGTATTTGAGCTCTGCTGAGGAAGAGGAGAAAGTTTGCTGTCTCTGTGATCCTTTGGCATTTGTTGGGTTTGGCACAGCCTGGTAACCTGCTCTTCCCTGCTGGAACTGCTCCTCCTTCAGTAGGAATTTGCTGCAAATATTTTTAACTGTGAAAATATTAAGGATGGCTATATTCTATTCATAGTCCAAATCCAGTTCTTTAGTCACTTTGCAGCAGCAATTAAATGCAGTGCAGGGCAATTTTCTCTGAAATAACTTTCACAGAGAAGTTCTGAATACAGTAGAACTGCACTTCTAGCTCTGCTCTGTGATCCAAACCTGTGACAGTATTAGAAAGGGTAAGAAAAGCCTGTCCTTTGCTTTGGGTCAGTAGAAATGAGTGCCCAGTGCTGGCTGTGCTCCAGAGCTCGTGGGAAATACATGGATGACAGTGGGAATAGCTGTACAGCAAGGGCTGTCAGAATTTATTTGCCAGCAACATTTCCTATTGCCCTGGATCAGTAAGACAGCAGAGGACACATTACAGCTCTAAGTGGCATTCTGGTTTAAACAGGGCTATAAACATGACCCTTTACCACAGATCTACAAAAGTATTGCCTTTGGTCTAATAAAAAGGCCTAATTTGGGTAAGAAGCCTTCTTAGATGGAAACCAGCAAAAAGAATTAAGGTGTGGACTGATGCAAACCAGGAATTTTTCTTTGCTCTGTACATTTAAGTTTATCCAAGTTACCCCAGTTCTGGGGGATGTTTATTCATTCAACAAGGATGAGAACAGGCAGTAACTTGATTCAGGGTGTCCCCAAGTGCCCTCGGTGTCACACAGTTGTCTCTGGGACTCCTGGACTCAAGCCTTGGCTTCATGTTCTGAACAGGGAGAGACCATTAAACTCCTGTAAAGGCTCAGGTTTGAACAATCCAGTTTAATTATCAGATCTGCTTTTATCATAAACACTGGTTTTAGGGGTAATAGTTGGAGTTTAAATTTGTTGATCCGATGCTCAATATTTTCTTTATGGCAAGTTTGTCTTTCAGATGATCTAAAATGATCTGCAAAGCTCTTTGAAGTCACTGGAGTTTTCTGTTGATGTCAAGAATCTTTGGGCTGAGCACTGAGAGTCAAACACACTTACACTCATTTGTGTAAAGACACAATAAATCTGTGTTAATGGGTAAACAGAAGAACAGATTGTGTGATAATTCTGTGGGGTTTATATTAATAAATACTCCCATGACTTTACATGTCTTTGCATTAATCTAAGTCTTCTTTAACACCACTGCTAATCTAGTCATCAGGAGTTACAGTGATGCCCAAAGACAGAGAAAAAGCAGTCAGGTATCTCACTGTGTTAGTTATTGCAGTCCTTGAACATGAAGGTATCTTAATTAAAACCAACCCTAATTCAAACAAATATTCTGTGGATGTATTATGAAAGCTCTGATTAATCTAGCAATGCAATGTTTGTTTAATCAAGGTATTGCAGAGATACTTTTATAAAGCCTGATAAATTACACTGCAATCCAAGGTGGCAGCAGATATAGTTGATAGCTACCTAAATATTCAAATCCTTTTAGAAGAGATGTGTATACAGAAAATAGGCAGAATTGTTTATTTTTTAAAGTCACTAAAGCTGTCATTTAATGCAAATGAAATAAAGTTCCCAAATGTGAAACTAAATTATTTTATGACTACGTATTTTTAATCATGAGAAAAAAACTGTCTAGACTAAAGTTCATTGTGATGAATATTATGATGATACAGAGAGCAGAAGTGATGACTCTTGCTATGAGTGCTCACTAAATATGCACAGAATTATTTTGTGTTATATGTGTGAATGCCTTTGAAGAAATGCTGAAATTCAAACTTTCAGTGTCATGTGCCAGAGCAGTGATTTTTTTTTCAGATTTTTAAAATGCAGACTTGCACTTGAACTTCAATTCATTATGTGAAATTTTGAGGGTTTCTGATACAAATATTCTACTTTCTTTGCAGCCTGCACAATGCAGCTATATGGTAATTATTGCTCTTGCCCTGCTTTTTCTAACAACCCTATTGCACTTCTGCAAAGTAAACTTACAATAAGTAAAGACTCCTCAGGAGAGTTAAGGAAAATAATTTTGCCAAGTAGCTCAGGATTCTGTCAATCACACAACTTTTCCAGGCTCACTTTGGAACAAGATGTTCATATTCCTGTTGTTATCTACCAAGATCATTCCTACCTGTTCTTACAGAAGAGGAGGAAGGAACATGGAGCTGCTGGAACGAGTCCAAAAGAGGCACCAAGAGGATCAGAGGGATGGAGCAGCTCTGCTGGGAGGAAAGGCTGGGAGAGCTGAGATTGTTCAGCCTGGAGGGGAAAAGCTTTGGGGTGACCTGATTGTGGCCTTGCAGTGTCTGAAGGAACTACAAGAAAGATGGAGAGAGACTCTTGACAAGGGGCTGGAGTAACAGGACAAGGGGCAATGGCTTCACACTGACAGAGGGCAGGGATAGATGGGATAGTGGGAAGAAATTCTTCCCTGTGAAGGTGGGGAGGCCCTGGCACAGGTTGTCCAGAGCAGCTGTGGCTGCCCCTGGATCCCTGGAAGTGTCCAAGGCCAGGTTGGAGGGGGCTTGGAGCAACCTGGGCTAGTGGAAGGTGTCCCTACCCATGGCAGGGGGTGGGATGAGATGAGCTTTAAGGTCCCTTCCAACCCAAACCATTCTGGGATTCTATGACAGGAGGTTGAAAATGGAAAACGAAGCCAAAACCCATAAGTGATAATGGTTTTGGTACCATCTCAGAAAAAAAGTCCCTTCCAGCCTTAACCAGAGTGTGATTCTGTGGTGACACCTCCAGTAGGTGCTTTCCTACCCATAAATCACAGCACAGAAATTTAAGTAAATGTAGTGCCTGCAATTAATGCAGGGCAATGCCACTAATGTCCATAAAAAGCCATCTGAAACTGCCTGAAATGATGGCTTTTGAAAACAACTTGCACTCCAATCACCCAGCTGCAGACAATTTTAGTAAAAACATAGCTGAGCTGAGCTGTGGGTTGATGGTGTTTCCATTGGCTGTGGTTTGCAAACCTCCTATTAATTTCCCAACTGAAGCTGCACAGTCATTCATCTTCAGAACAGCTATTCCGAGGATTTATGAAAGCATAATATGAAAATAAGACTAATGTATTTTCTGAAAAGGGCATTAATATTCGTGGTACTGCCAGCATAAATCACAGGTCAAATGGTCATTCACATCAGAATGGGGAAGATTCCCTCAAGCCCACTAGAATGTAATTTATGTTACCTGTATTAAGAACTGAGCCAAAGTACAAAATCCTGTGGCCTGAACCTAAGAATATAATCCAATATAACACCTCACAGGAAGACTGGAAAAGAGAAAGGCAAATATACTCAAAAGAGAATACCTCCAGTCTTCCTGTGGGTTTGATCATTTGGAGTCAAATGCTTTTCTTGTACACTACAGAGTTGGGTTAAGAACTAAGAAATGCTTTTTGTTCTGAGACAGCGGAGCAGCAAGAGTTTTTACATAGTGGCTACTAGGAATGCTTTGCATTCCTTGGAGGTACCTAAAATAAAGAACATAGGTAATAGGAGTACCATGGTTGTAGAAATGGGATAAAGCACTCCAAATCCCAGCTAGGTGAATCACAGGAAACTCCTGAAGCAGAGTTTATTCCAGGTCTGCTGTACATTAGCCAGTTGTAATTATGCTGGGTTCGTGCTTTGTAGAATGACAAGAATGAAAACACTTCGAGTACGTATTTTACAGAGGTGAAAAACCACCTTCCAATTTTATGTCTCTTTTCCTTTGAACATTTTGAGGTTTATTTTTGCTTTGTGAGTGCACCAAGGGAAAACTGTTCCCAGCATTACACAAATCAAGGTGAAATGCAGCCACTAGAAGAGTGACCAGCAAAGCTACAGAATGATTGTTGATAGGGATGTTAAGAGTGTCATTAAAAAATTGTAGGTGTGAAATGGCACTTGGTAGTAGATACCTCAACTGGAATGAGAGCCAAGAAGGCAAGAAACTTACTGAGCAGGCTTCAGTTTTCACATTTCCTGTGAGAAAAAAAAGCCTTTATAAAGAATCTTTTAGGTGTGGGACATCCAGGGTGAGAAGGGTCAGGTTTACACAGCGTGGTACAACTTCCCCTGTGTACAAGAGTCAACCCCTTTCCATGAGAAATGCTGGATTCCTTTAGGGCTTGCAGAGACCATTCCTGCCCACATCCAGGTCAAGAATTCTCTCTCTTGGAAAGAGCTTCACAAGCAGCTCTTCATGGCCCTTGTATTTAAACTGAGCTATTAGTTTGCTTCTTGGAAAATAAACAGTGAGTAAACATTAGTTATTTCTATTTCCAGAAATTTCCTCAGAGGTCTCATCTTAACGTTCTGGAAGTTTCCAACTGACTTTGTTCATTAGATATAAACCCACACACACATCCAGAGCTGTCCTAACTTCAGGAGTGGTTTGTTCTAAAACCAGGACCAGTACTTGGCCAGAGTGAACTCAGCTGATTATTCTTTTGACTGTCACATGGAGATACATTCAATTTTGGAGTCAAGGAGTGATACTGGGAGCAGTGGGAGGGAACTGGGAGCTCTGGGAGTGATACTGGGAGCACAGGAGGGAACTGGGAGCACTGAAGCAGTCAAGGAGTGATACTGGGAGAAGTGGGAGGGAACTGGGAGCACTGATGGGAGTTAAGGAGTGATACAGGAGCAGTGGAAGGGAACTGGGAGCTCTGGGAGTGATACTGGGAGCAGTGGGAAGGAACTGGGAGCACTAGAGAGAATAATGGAGTGATACTGGGAGTGGTGGGAGGAAACTGGGAGCTTTGAGGGGAGTCAAGGAGTGATACTGGGAGCAGTGAGAGGGAACTGGGAGCACCGGAGAGAATCAAGGAGTGATACTTGGAGCAGTGGGAGGGAACTGGGAGCTCTGGGAGTGATACTGGGAGCAGTGGGAAGGAACTGGGAGCACTGGAGAGTCAAGGAGTGATACTCGGAGTGGTGGGAGGGAACTGGGAGCACTGAGGGGAGTTAAGGAGTGATATCGGGAGCAGTAGGAGGGAACTGGGAGCACTGGCAGAGTCACCCGTCACACGGGGCAGCCCCAGGGGTGAACAAGGAGGGAGATGAGGGGGCGGGGCCCCTCAGGGATCACCTGGGCTCAGGTGCCGGGGGGGAGTGGCCGGGGGACCATCCCGGGGTCTCTCGAGGAACGACGGTGAGAGCACCCGGCAGAGGCTGGGGGAGCACCGGGATGCAGCTGGAGATGGAGCTCTGCCCCAGGAAGGTGCCGGGGGGCAGCGCAGGAGAGGGGACCCGCATCTGAGCGGGTGGGGCAGTGGGTGGGGGTGCAGGGAAGGGCTTTCTCCTTTCCAACTCCTCTTCCCAGTTCCTCCCCAGTAACCAAAAAAAAAAAAAAAAAAGCGCGGGGAGTTGGAAGGAAAAGAGTTTTAAATTGGGGGAAAAACCTCCTCTGCCATCACTGTACGTGTTTAAATTGAGGGGGAACCCCCTCCATCTGAGATTTCAAATGAAGGAAAACTTGCCTTTTGTGTGGTTTTTAGGGGGTTCAATTGACGGGGATTTCCCAATTTTCTGTTATTTTCAGGTTTAAATGGAAGGAGAAAACACTCAGGGTTTCATTTTCTGGCTTTGAATTGAGGGCAAAAATCCCCATTTTTATCATCTTAAGGTTCAAGTTGAAGGGGACTCCCTGTTGTCCTGCCTTTTTAAGGGTTTAAATGGAGAGGAACCTGGTTATGTGCCATTTGGGACTTATAGGGGATGGGGGTGATGGGGATTCAGGAGGCAATGAGGCTTCTCAGAGGGGACTTGGAACCCTGCAAGTGAAGGACAGCCCTGTCCTCCAGGGAAGAAAGGCTGTAGCCTCGGGGTCTCAGGTGCAGATGATGGGCAGCTCAGGGCACTCCACGGGCAGCAAGACCTTTCTGTCCTGGCGCCTTTTCTTACCGAGCAATCCCTTGACATAATTCTGGAGGTGGAAGGGAAATTTCTGATGCGGTTTCTTGACAGGGAATTTCAGTTCTTTCCCACGGGAAGGAAAGCTCACAGTGTTTCAGTGGCAGAGATGGGCTGCCCAGGGCAGAAATAACCAGCCAAACCTTCCTGCCCTGGGAGCAAGCCTGGGATATATTCCATTTTGGAGATGGAAACCAAGTTTTGGTGGTGGTTTCTCGAACGTGAATTTGTGGTTCTTTCCCTTGAGAAGGAAAGCACGTTGCCCCATAACAGTGTTCTAGCATCAATCCTTGGTTATTTTCTATTTTTTTTTTTTGGGGGGGGGGGGGTGTTCATATTTCTTTTGAGATGTAGTGTCATAGTTCCTCCCTGTGGCACGGAAACCAGTTTTGGATCCACACATTGGGTAATCTTGGTGTAATTAATTTTTTTTTCCTAGTTTATAATGCTATTGGTTAGAGCTTTTGGTCCACTACAGAGGGAATGCAAAAACCAAGCTGTTGAGCTTTTTGTCCTGTCTTTTTACTCTCTGAGCTGTTAGTGGTGGGGTTTGACTTAGGATCCTGACTCTGTGAGACTGAGGGATTATGATGGAATGTAGAGTTGAAAAGGAAATGCAGATCGCAGGGTGTGTGGTGCTCTTCAGTGGGTGCACTTGAAGGTGACCCAGCAACAGTTTGCTCCCCTGGCACTTTTGTGAGCTGTATGTTTTTCAGGATTTTTTTTTTTTTTAATTTATTAGTACATATAACTGGGAAGGAGTTCGCGTTTCCGTTTGAGTGCGGTGCAAATAAGAGTTCGCACGTGAAAGGGGAAGATCAGCCAAACCTTTCTGTCCTTTCTGTCGTTTGAGAGCGGTGACTAAAACGTTTCCACCTTTGGATCCGCACTTCGGGGGGTTGTTTCTGTGCGGCAGCGCCGTGCGGTGGAACTGCTGGAGGCTGGCACGGGGGACGGTCCACTAGATAGCGCTGTGTGCTTGAGAAAGACGAAAATACATCAAGGTTCCCTCCAAACCACCGAATGTGACCATCCGAAGCTGAAAACGTCCTCCACTGCTCTCCGAGGAAATGTACGGGCACAGAAGATTTCGCTGCCTTCCCCTTGGAGCGTGTAAACCACCGTGAACACCATTTGCTTCTCGGCTCTACCTACCGTGACATTCTCTCGACCTCACAGAGTCCAGAGTTTAACCAAACAGTTTCCAGCTACAACTATCTCAGAGAAATGTGCCAGGACAGAGAAATGTGCCAGGACAGAGCTTTCGCTGACCTTCCCCCTGGTCTGTGCAAACTCATACTCGCAGCTCAATCCCTGTCCCGCACGTTCAGCGTCGCAGGGTCCAAAGTGTCCATCTACATCCCACAGAGAAAAAGTGTCGGGACAGAAAGAGTTCCTAGATTACCCCGTCTCCTTCCCAAAAAAAAAAAAAGGTAAAGAGGTCCTAGAACAAAAAAGACAGTGCTGGGCACACTCTTCCCGTGCAGCCTTAGACTGCACAGCATCCACTGGTGGTGTGCTTTTTTCTCCAGCTGTGTGCACTGTTACATTTTGGCTCTCTCGCTGAGCCCAGCTCCATAATTTTAATCTGAAAGCCAAAGGGGAGAAAACAGTTACTGGGTTTCACAGGCACATCGAAGGGTGTCAACACGTGCACCGGGGCTACGAGCTTTCCTTTCAAGCTTCAAGTACCACCGCAGTCTTTCAACCCGGCAGAGATCCTCCCCCTGAACTAACTGTATCAAGTGTAAATAGGTGCCTGCTGAGCCGACTGTTGTTGTCTCCATATTTAGCTCGCACCCTTTGAAAAGCAGCTCACCCCCTGGAGCTGAGCACTTCGCTGCTCAGTTGCAGGTACCATCACCATCGTATTCTTTTCCTCTTGCAGAGCCCAGCTTCAAACCTTAATACATCCAGCAATTGCTCCCATACCAAAAGTCCTGGAACAAAAAGTTAGCTCTGGCCTTCACCTTCCCTTTGTAGTGTAGGTGTCGACTTGGTGTAGACCCACCCCGGTCTATGTGCCCAGCTCTGTGTACTCTCAAACACTTTCAGTCTCACAGAGCCCAGTTACAAAACTAAAAACGTCTCTCAGAAAAGGTTCTGGAAGAAAGAACCAAGCGCTGGAATTCTTTTGCAGCCTATAAACCGCACAGCAACCATGAGACGACTCGCCTTCCTTCCCGGCTATGTGCAGGATCACATCCTTTCAGTCTGGAAAAGCCGGGATCCAGAACTGAACCCTTACACTGCTCCCACGCTGTGGGACAAAAAGCTTTTACCTGTGCACTTTTCCCTCTCATAGAAACACCACACGATGGCGGTGTGGACTTGCATAAATTCAGCCTAGGAGCCTCCCTGTATCTCGGGGTTGCGCTGTCCCTCTCGTGGCTGCTTGGTCGTGCCAAAGAGGAGGACCAACAGTGAGTTACTCCCGTGCTTTGGAATTCATCGTGCTATGTTTTCCATCCCACCATTCGGTCAGCTGAAAAATTAAGTGGGAAGAGAAAATTTTCTGGAAGCCGTTCTCTTCAAGCAGCTTCGTTTCCCGAATGGTCTGTCTCAACCTTTTGCCGATTTCTAGGCTTTTGTTTTTCTTACCGTGCCTCCCTCCCAGCAGTTTCATTGTCGTTTGGAAGTCGACAATAAATCTAATCTAAATCCAATGATCTGATGTGTATTTTGGCTGTCACTTGCGTGAGCAGGGCAAGGATTGTTTTACTTCATTGCCATCTTGGTTCTGTTAGACGAGCTACTAATTGCTTGAGCAATTACCCCAGTGAAAAAGATGGTGATACTTTCAAAGCAGTTAAACGTGGGTAGGTTCCTGTTTGAAAAAGCAGATAAAACTAATTGCCTATAAATAAATGGATAGGGCTGGGTGTAAATAAGTAGGGCTGTGTTTAAAGTGTTACTTAAAGAACAGCTTTGAGTTGGAGAGAGAGCATTTAAGAGCTGTGGGTTCCATTTATCGCGTTGTGTAATTCAAGGTCGGGGTTACCAGCCTTTCTAGGATGAAGGTGTGGATCAATGAGATTTTGCCCACGGATCTGGGAACTATCCAGAATATTTAGCAGAAATTCAGAAGTTGTGCTGACATGTGCAAGTATCGCTTTTGTGAGTGCTTGCAATTTTTTTTAAGCGTATACTTTAGTAAGACAAGAAAAATTATTTCATTTTGATTGAATATTTCTATGATTACTGACAGAGAAAAGAGTGTTTGTGGTGTGTCTGCTTTCCTGTAACTATTCTTTTAGCCACGAAACTGTTGAGGAACACACTTGGTCCGGGCAGCTCGGCTTGCAAACTGCAGATTGAACCGCAGATAGAGATGCAGATTGAACTGTGGGTGGGAGCCCGAGACAAGGGGCCACGAAGTGCCAACCTTTGGGATAATAAAGGGCATGAGGATGGGTGATGCCAACCAGGTGAGGGGCCACAGAGACACAGCAGGAGCCCGGAATTGATGAGCTTTTGGATAACAAAGGAGATGAAGACCTGTTACCCAGCGAGGTGGATGGACGCGGAGAAAGAGCCAAAGATTCGGAGGGAGGTGCATAAAAGCTGCTTACGTGTATATGTTAATGTAGGAGCTGTTTCTTGTATTTTATTTTCATCAGCTACCAGGTGGGGGGTTTCTACAATGATCATTACCTCTGTAACGTCACATTGATGCTAAGGGTAAATTCTGTGGCATTTAATTGTTCCATAGCTTGGATGGTGTTGAGAAAACACACCTGAGAAATGAAGCTTTAGTTGATTTATCTTGTTTGAATGTAACTAAAAAAAAACAAAAAAACAAAAAAACAAACAAAAAAAAAAACAACAAAACAACAAAAAAAAACCCAACCCATGAAAAATCAACCTCTGTCAACTGTGCTTTACATTTTTACTTGATTCCCACTTTCCCAGCCTTTAACTTTTTGACAGCTGGTCTGAGAACCTGAGGACAGAGCAGCTCTGGTGTGATATCTGTGCTTTCTGTGATGCTGTTAATAAGAGCTGTGTTGTTCTTTTCATAGTGTCATCAAAAGCATCTCGACACTGTTGCTGCTAAGTTTTGCCACCTTCATAATTGAAAAGTTCCTCTTGTGTATTTTGAGTAATTTTCATGCAGAAAACAAGACACTATAACATACTAGCAAACAATGAAAACAGCTTTGCTGGACACTGTAATCTGTCTTAGAAATCTTTTTTTATTATATATATTTAATGTTTTCAAGTACTAAAGGGTTGCAAAAATAACACACCAGTATGAACATAACAATTTAGCAAGTATATATATATATATATCTGCCAAACTAAATCAAATCTACTTCAACCAGTACAGCACTTAAAAGCAACCTGGTAGGAAGAAAATATTTCATGTGGCAACTTCCTCTGCTGGAACAACTTCCAAAAGCATCTGGAGGTGCATAGTGATGGGATCTGAGGAAAAAAGTTATTGTTATGGGCTTTATGAGAGAGAACAATATCTCAATTCAGACTACTGAGTGAGAAAATTATCTTTCCAAGCAGTTGTCCTTTTTTATTCCTATTTCAAACTTAGAAAATAACAGCTGGGGAATAAAAATAGTCTTAAGATCCAAACTACAGCATTCCAGGTTTCCAAACTTGCTGTTACTAGAGTACAATGCTTCTAATTGCACAAGTGCATTATAATTAATAATCCCAGAGGAGGGGAGAGACAGCTGATGGATTTTTTTTGAATGTCTGTAGAACTACTAATCCTGTTCTATTCAGCCAGTTCCAATTAACCTCTTACCTGTGTATCCTGGTTTCCCTGAAATAATTACAAGGAGTTTTTCTGGAGACTGAGCAAAATCAGTTTATAACAGTCACTGGGTTCTTGCAGCTTTCACTGTACTCAGCACTGTGATTATTCTTTTATCTTAACATTTACTTCAGTAAGTGTAATAAAAACTCTCTTTGGTGGCATCAGAATTTATGTCTGCTAATCTCTAGTTCATGGCTAAAGCAATGTTTTGAAACACAGATAACCAGAAAACCAACTTCACAGACAAAATAGTTCTGTTAACTTTAAAATTCAGTTTCTTTGTGCTACTACAGTGCTGTGTTGCCTTTTTGTGAATTAAATTTAATTTCCTAAGTCAGACATCCCTTTTCTTTCACAGGAAGGAGTAAAATAGAGTCTTCAGTAAAGCTCAATACATGTTTGGGAAATTCCTTCCCTTCCCAGGACCAGACAAGGAGCTTCATCACAGTAATTAACCTCGAGCTTAGCAGATGTACTCTTGAGTTTGGAGCTGCCTACCTGAGGTATGTACTTACTTGATATTTTCTGGGCCCAGCTGAATTTAAAATGAACAAAAAGTGCATAAACTATGAGTCCACTGAGTATAAATAAAATACAGTACAAATAGGCCAGTTCAGGTGCACTGATGATTGGTGCCAACACCAGGACAATGGAGACCAGAGTCACTATGACAGGAAGGATGATGGGCACCTGCAAGGCACAGAACACACAGTCACTTCTCCACTCTTTTGCTGGTCTGACAGAAGTTGCCTGTATGAAAGAATATTTTGACTGCCTCATGAAATTTTTTTTTTCCTTTTAAAATTTCTGGAATCAGATGGGGCAATTGAAAGAGTAGCAAGAATATGGATGGAGAAAACTCTTCTGCTAAATCATTCGCTAAGATCTCTCTGTCAGTATTGCCAATTGCAGTGTAAAAATTTGCATTTTAATGAATCTGGGACCAAACTCCAGTGGAATGACCCGAGCTCTTATTTGGGATACTCTTGCAGTGTAGTCTGCAGACTGCAGGTTCCCATTCCTGGAAATTTGGCTTGTGCCCCATGGTTTGTGCAAGTGAAAATCAACATAATGCACTCTTTCCTCAGCTCTTATGAGCTCTGTCCTGATGCATAACTACAAATAACTGGCTATGTTTCAGGTGAGGGGATAAAAGAACAAGGAGTCTGCCCAAGGATGCTGTTTAATAGGATGAGTTCATCTACAGCATTTATGGGAGTGGAGGAAAAGCCACGTGGAATGATGAACTTACCCTGATAGGCCTTTCAAGTTCCTTCCTTGTAAACCTCATAACAATGAGTGCAAATACTGTTAAACCATAAAATATCCAGACTGCAAAACTGAAATAATTGATGAGCGTCTCAATGTCACCAGGAATGATATAAATAATAGCAATGGCCCCCTAAAAATGAAAACAAAAATTAACATAGTCTGTTAGAGAACCAGGCTGAATTTTACTTATGTGTCATTACAGGTGCTTAGTGTCCCAAAGTGTGAACTGTGAATGCTTTTGCTCAACCATTGGAGTGTGAGTGTGTTGCAGCACCTTTAAAGGCTGTGCTCACATCCTGCCAGCACCTGGTTGCTTTTGTGTGCAATCTTATTCCATTTTAAGTCAAAAGACTCATAATTTCTACGCATTAATCTGTTTTATTGTTGACTGCTTCTCTTGAAGATAATAAATGTGGTTTCAGGTTTTTCATGTTCCTGGGGTTGAATGTATCTTGTTATGCCCTGAAGATAAAATAAAAAACCCCAAGATGCTCTAGATTTATTTTTAAACATACTTACAGACTGGAATTTTTTTTAGTGAGATGTAAGTGTATTCTTACATGGAGGAAACAGGGTAGTGAGAGCTTGCTTTTGAGCATCCTGTGAAAGGATTGCCTCATGGTAATCATACATTTAACTTTTTGTTCTCATGCTGTTGAATCTTAAACATT